>NW_027635219.1:0-58000 GCF_949748355.1 Melanostigma gelatinosum | reverse complement strand
TACTCATCTTTTGCACCAACGATTGAACAAGGAGAGTTTATATGCAGAAAATGAGATGGGACTTTTAGTCCTTGATGCCTGAAATTACTTCTCCCACTTTGAAACTCTCTCGCCAAGGAGAGGTCAAAATATCACAACCTTTATTTATGTACGTCTTGAAATATCGCATTAGAAAAGGCTGTCTGGAAAAAGCAAAATGACATAAAACGTTCTCAATTGCGCAAAAACAATTTTTACGCTCACTTGCCTGAAAAATAGTTGATGCGCAAAATGGATTAATGGAAACGCCTTTACTGAATATTTGTGACAATCAGGACGAACATTCACACACATTTACACACCGTAGCACAGCTACGGGAGCAATTGAAGAAGGACCCTGTGTCTTTATGCCTTATAAAGCATTTATTAAGTGTTTTGTGTGACCTCATCTAAAGTGAGGATTATTTATGCTTGGTTAAAATGAATAATTAAATAAGTAAATGTAAACTAATATGCAAAGCCCCTGGTTAGCTCTAGTCTAGTCTAGCCATGTTCTCCTGAAGGATGATATCTTTGTTTGTTTGTTTCTTACATGAATGAGTGCCTGAGAGGTTTGTATTTAACAGTACATTGTTTGCATCTTGCAATAAATATTGATATGTTCTTGATCATTTTGTGTTTTGTCTATTTGCCTTTTATGTGTTTTGAGGCACTGCTGGCCTTTCAATGTCATTTATAAATGCTTTGTAAGGCATAAATAGTCCTCACTTTAGATGAGGTCACATGAAACACTTTACTAAGGAGTAGTAACTACCTTAATAAATCATGAATTAATCATGATTTGCAGTATGAATACACGTTTATAAAGCATATATTAACATAGTCCCGAACCATTATATATATAAATGCATGAATAATGTACATCTAAATAAGTTATGAATCATTTACTAACACTTTATAAATGATCTTATAAATCATTTACAACTCCTTAATAAATAGTTTGTAAAATATATAACACTTAACTTACAAATGGAGAATCCATCATTTCTAAAGTATGAAAACACAATAATGAAGCACATAATAGACCAGCTTATTAATCAAGAATAAAACATTCATAACTGTTGTTATGAACTGCATACTAATGAATTATTAATGTAGGAACAATGCTTTATAAATGATGAATTAAGTGTTTACTCATACTTAACTAATGCTTCATAGTGTGTAGTTATTATAAAGTGTTACCTAAACATGTACTCAGTGAGCTTTAGAGCTGCTAGTAGGATGAATTGTTTACCTTTGCACAGAGCCAGGCTAGCTGCTACCCCTGTTGCTAAGCTAAGTTATTAGCTTCATCTTTAGCATACAGACATGAGAGTGTATCTATTTTTATTCAATTCAATTTATTTTTGTATAGCCCAAAATTACAAATTTGCCTCATCGGGCTTTACAATCTGTACACATGTGACATCCTCTGTCCCGTAACCCTCACATCAGAACAGGAAAAACTCCCCCCAAAAGAACCCTATAATGGGAAGAAAAGAGGGAGAAACCTGTGGGAGAGCAACAGAGGAGGGATCCCTCTCCCAGGATGGACAGAAGTGCAATAGATGTCATGTGTACAGAATGAACACTATGCAGGAGGCAAGACCAGAGACAGACAGAGAGAGAGACAGACATAGAGAGAGAGAGACAGAGAGAGAGACAGACAGATAGACAGACAGATGTGATGGACAACCACCCACTCAAAGCAGTTTCACACTACCCAAAATTACAAAATTACAAATTTGCATCATCGGGCTTTACAATCTGTACACAGAGAGACAGACAGATGTGATGGACAACCACCCACTCAAAGCAGTTTCACACTACATATGAGTCACACCCATTAATACACTGGCAGGGGCTACCATCCAAGGTGCCACCTGCCAATCAGGACAAACACTCTCACACATTTACACACCGTAGCACAGTTACGGGAGCAATTGAAGAACGACCCTGTGTCTCATCCTGTGTCTCATCTTAATACTTGAATTGTTTGCTGTCAGGTCTATCCTCTTCTTCATCGTCCTCCCTCGACCTCTTCCTCGATCCGCCCGGACGTGGGTCCTTCTCCTCCTCTTCCGCAGCACCCTCATCTTCAGACACCTCAATATTGACACTACTGCTTTTTTTGCTGCTCCTCTCCTCTCCTACTCTGTTAGTCTTTCTCTTCCTTTTCTTGGATGGACCAGGCAGAGGATCTTCTTCAGGGTTGGGGTCATTTACAGTTGTATTGTTATAACCGTTGAAGTTGGTGTCACTGTTGGTGCTGCTTTCAGCAGAATCATCCCACCATCTGCTTTTTTTGCTGCTCCTCTCCTCAATGTCCTCTCCGTCGTCCTCTCTTGACCTCTTCAATGACACTCCAGGCAGGGGGTCTTCTTCATGCCCCTGGTTGACTCCAACCTCAACCCAAGCACTGCAACCAGCCACTTCTGCATCTTCATCGTAATTCTTGTTGAGGCTGTTGTGGTTTTCTTGGTGGTCCTCCTCCTGGTCTTTATTGTTGTCCTGGATTTCATGGTTCAGGTTTTCATTGTTGTCCTGGATTTCATGGTTCAGGTTTTCATTGTTGTCCTGGATTTCATGGTTCAGGTTTTCATTGTTGTCCTGGATTTCATGGTTCAGGTTTTCATTGTTGTCCTGGATTTCATGGTTCAGGTTTTCATTGTTGTCCTGGATTTCATGGTTCAGGTTTTCATTGTTGTCCTGGATTTCATGGTTCAGGTTTTCATTGTTGTCCTCAATTTCCTCAAACAACAGCCGTCGACCCACACGATCGAAGGGCCAATGCCGTTGTTGTCGTACTTGTCGTAGTCGTCGTAGTCGTAGTCGTTGTAGTCGTAGTTGTTGTTGTCGTAGTTGTTGTCGTAGTTGTTGTTGTCGTTGTAGAAGTAGTCGTTGTCGTCGTTGTCGTCGTAGTCGTAGTTGTTGTACTCTGAGGAACAATCCGTACCCCAATCTAATTCGCGGTTGATCCCCTGCTTCAGGTACAGGTATGGTGACTTGAAAGTCTACAAGGTAAAGAAGCATTTTATCATTATCATTATCAATTTACCATTTATTGCATTAAACTAAAAAATGAGTCTTCCTTAAAGGTGGAGTCTGAAATTCTTCCAGTTAAAAAGATAGATGAAATAATTTCCAAAATTCACAACATGTTTTTTTACGAGCAAAATATCAATATTTGTGGGCATTTGCCTTTCAAAAACAACATTTTCAATGTGGCCGGTTTGTTCTCCTGCTTGCCACACACCAGGCTCACCTGTATTGACAGGCATTCAAAGCTTTATTCGAAAACCTCAATAGAAGCTTTGAATGTAAACACAATATATATATATATATATATATATATATATATATATATATATATATATATATATATGTGGTACAGCCCTTGTGGCTTATTCTGATTCATATTCTTTGTTTCCTTTTTAAAGAGCCAGGGCTGTGAGTGAACAATGGATATTTGTTTCAGTGCAAACAGAACAGACAGATGGCAGAGCATGAGGAGATAATCCCTTAATTTAACAAAAAGTGTTTTTGGATTAGAATCACAGACTCCATCTTTAAACAGCTTTTGGAAAGATTGTACATTACAGAGAGGTCTTTAAATTGATAAACTAAGTACTTACCACGATGGAACCTTCTCCGATCAGATCCGTCTCCACTTCCGTTCATTTCGACTATACTGGTCAGTAGTTTATGCCACAAATAATAGCTGCAGTTTGTCTCCGAACAAAAATGTTGGCTGTTGGCTCTGAGTGTTCATCTGTGCACACTGATAGAGGCTGACTCATGGAATCATGGACTCATGGAATCATGACATTCTAGAACTCATGGAACTCATGACTCATGGAATCCGTGATGTCACAGATCATATGATCTGTGACATCACGGATTCCATGAGTCATGAGTTCCATGAGTTCTAGAATGTCATGATTCCATTGATTGTGTACATTACTGTGTATATGGTGTTGTTTTTTCTCAACAAATCATATGAAAAGACACAAACCAGCAATCAATTGCTTTTCACCAGTATTGCCTGTAGGCAGTGGTGTATAAAGTACTCAAAAACCATACTTGAGTAAAAGTAAAGATACCTTACTGGAAAACTACTGAAGTAAAAGTAAAAAGTCACCTATTAGAATACTACTTGAGTAAAAGTCTTAAAGTATCTGATATTTATTGTACTTAAGTACAAAAGTACTTCAGTATCAAAAGTAATTTTCTGATATTAAATGTACATCATAACCTGAACATTAAATGAACATCATAACCTGTTCATTGAAAGTAAAAGTACAAGTAAATGCTGTTAATAAAAAAACAAAAGGTCCGAATTTTGAGTATGATGAAGTTTATTCTTTTAAGTGCTGTGGCCACCATGACCAAGGACATGGAGCTGTGTTGAACATAATTGGGTTGCTGTGATCCATCCAGGAGCAACAATGTTCAACATAATATATTGTACATAAGTATACTTTTGCATCTGCTATGAACGTATCATCATAATTCTCCGAAAAGCAATATGACACTATGAAGGAGTTGTAACAGTGTGTTTATAAGTCTGCTCATTAGACTAGAGGATGTAGAGGGCAAATGCATAATATTGTGTTGAGCAAAACATATCCACTTGATGCATCAGGTCAGTGTTGTGAGAAAGGACACCTGCCTTGTAAACTCCTATGGGCCTGATTTGAACACAATAGGCAAAGGTTTTGCTCAAGCTGAATCTGCAATTGGGCGACTGCTACCATCATAACTCCATCTGATCATCCACAACATGACTCAAATATCAAAACATGATCAATACTAAAGCAGCAACACAGTCATTACTTGAAACTGAAACATGTCCTGTTCACCTTCAGAAGAAGTTAGTTTTGCGAGAATTCAGTCTCGCTCTTCTTGGGCTGAAGACTAGTCCTGCGATGCTAAATAGCCTTTCACAGGCCGCTGAAGCAGGTAGAGGTGTGTTCAGCGTCACAGACAGCTTGCGCACAGCTGGGAAGGATTTCCATAATGCTAACGCTAATGCTAACGCTAACGCTGCGCTCTCTCGGCTCCCATCAATCCTATGGTGTGGTGGCTAGCTATAGCTAACGTTAGCCAACTAGTGCTGCACAACTGTCAACACTTCCTCAGCTCACTAACTCGCTAGCGATCCACGGGTGTTGGTCTTCGTCACCACCGTCGTTTGTTGCGGGAGTAGCAGGTGCTTCCATTTCTGCTTCCATCATGAAATCAGTCATCGTAGAGTGGAATGCTACTCAGGTAGTCGCCCGCTAGCTTATAGCATGTAGCATCCTGGGCATCACTGGGAATTAAAACGCCGCGGCTTTGAGAGCACTTGTTTGCAATTGCGCATTAACGTGATTAACCAATGATTTAACTTGCTGCTAGGACCACTGATTCACCAAACCTGCTTGCTTGCAGTCTGTGTTCCACCACAGTCCCCGACGCTGCTCTCATGATTCATTTTTTTCGAAAGATAGATTTGATTTTGTAGCGAGTAACGAAGGTTTCAGGGGAAATGTATCGGAGTAAAAGTATCAGTTTTCTTTGCAAAATGTAGTGAAGTAAAAGTAAAAGTAAACAGAAATATAAGTAGTAAAGTAAAGTACAGATACCCAAAAAAACTACTTAAGTACAGTAACGAAGTATTTCTACTTCGTTACTATACACCACTGCCTGTAGGCCTGTCAGACTATGTATCCAAAGTCTGACAGGCCTGTATCTTAATCCTCTGTGCCTCTATGCTACCGTAGCTACAATGCTAATGTTGCTGCCAGTAACTATGATACCGTTTATGAGACTTTTTGTTTCAAACCTAGCAGCTGCATTTGCATGCGGATATTTTGCCAAGAGAATATCTTTTATGATATGAGGCAAATGTGTTATTGCACAGTTCTGGAAACTAAGAAACACAAGTAATGAAAAACTCATTACTTGTGTTTCTCACTGTTACAAATTGCATTTTAAGTACAACGTGGGACCGCTTGAATATGAAACTCTCACTTCCATTTCTCCCCCGGTCGCCCTCATCTTGTCTCCAGAAACTGCAGGAATACCTGGCACGCTTCTCGAGGTGATATGATCAGCTGCTCGCCTTCAAGCCCACAGGCTGGACCTTCAGCCAGCAGGTGGAATCAGTGGAAGATATTCAGCCTCAGATCAGTGGCAACATCTCTATCTGTGGTACATCCTTCAGCACGGTTATAATCAGAGGAAGTAACACATGTATATTCATAGAGTATCAACAGAGAAACACAAAATATTCCTCAAATAGTTTGAGGAAACCGATTGCCTTGAACCATTAAAGTTGCATTAACTCAATACAAATACTAAGTTAGATGCAATGAATTCATTTTAACAAATGTGATTTTTTGACCACAACATTACACATTATGCCAAAATTTATCCACACAGCTGCCAACATAAAACAATATATCACTGATCAAATACATTGTGCTCACAACAAACATTTTTTCAAAAATGATAAACTGAAAGGAGTCATGAAAACTTTTTGTATTTTCTCTTAACAAAATGTTGGACTTGCTTAACAACTGGCCAGCTGGGTTTGAAATTGACAATAGATAAGAACCAAACACAACAACCGCTATCACCAATAGAGTGACTATCAACAACCTATGGACTATTTTTAATAGACTCTTTGACAGAACACTGATGGCAAATGTTAGTGGAATTGGGTGCGGGCGGTCAACCTTGTCAAAATGTTGGTAGGGAAAAGACAATATTTCTTTGTTTAGATCCTCCAAAGAGAAATATTTCTTTTTCATCATACCTTTCAAACACAGGGCCAGCTCAACAGGAACCACACCTTCACACAGGTCATGCAGTATGTCAGGTGGGAATCCTGTGATCGGGTGGAAATATGACAGATGATCAGAGAGGACACAACTTTTTTTGAAACCGTAATCATTTTCACAACCATCAATTTGTATTTCTTGAACAAGGCGATCATGTTGATTTTTTGTCCTCATCTCACATGGTTGCATCTGATATCTGCATGTCTTCCTTGGAAGTGAGGCAAAACCGACAACAGTATAAACCTCTAAAACTCCTTGAATCCAGCTAGGCCATGTGCACCGAGGTTATCGGCTGCAACACAGTGGACTGTACCTTTGAGACGCTGACCAAGTGTCTCGATATAGACACCTTGCTCTTGCAGGGTCTTTAGGTCGTTCAAGAGTGGCGCAAACACTTTTGCATATCCAAAAATCTGTATTTCATCTGTATTGCAAAATAGGGCAAGTTGTATACAGTGTGGTGCTGAGCGACACTTCAGTGGCAGGCTAGCCAATGTCCAATAAACTGCACATGTTTTGTAGATTTTCCTTGAGGTTCCGAGACGGTTTACAACTTCAAAATCATCAATATATAGAATGACAGGTAATTTGAGTCCCTCACTGGAGAGAAGTGGATTTTCCTGACAGTAAGAGCCATCTCGAAATGAAGAATACTGACCAGGCTGTTGTGTGGTAGCTTCTTGGACTTTCTCCAATACATCTGCTTTTTTCAGCAACTCCTGCAGAGATGAGAGAATGGGCACATACATACATGTATGCTGTGAAGACTCAATAAGGTACTCCACAGGGTTAACAAGTGGAAACTTGTTTTCATAATATGACTTCCTCCTCTTAGCAGTTGACAATGGAGCATCATATGTCCCCGTCCCACAACGGATCCAATACAAAATCCTTCTCCTCACTCACAAAGCCCTCCACAATCAGGCCCCCTCCTACCTCGCCGACCTGCTTCATGTATGAACGGCATGACTGCGTATGTGCCTTTTGTGTGTGTGTAGTTAAGAAAATGGACATTTGTATGCATGCTCACTGAAATAAAGCCCCTCACACAAAGACCAGCAAACCCCAAACCAGACACAGTGATAGAAAATGCCAGCTGGTCCAAAATCGAAGATTTTGTTGCTACTAAGCTTCAACACAGCAGAAACCATCTGACAATTCATTAAAAGCGATGTTATTCTCTCCGCCTTCCTTCTTCAATATCTCTGCTCTCCAAAGTCCACACTGATATTCCAGCTGACTGTTATTGGTTTTGTTGGCTCTACGGATGACTTCAGAAAATAAAAGCCTCACTGATCTGCAGTTCCACACAGAAGATTTTTTTTATTTTTATTGCCTGGTATCAACACAGTGACCCTTGTCAGATGTCGGGTCAGCTTATGTCTACAGGTAGTCTGAGTGTATGCAAAGACTGTGAGGAAGGATGCCGTCTGTGTGACGTGTGCAGTGTGTAACTACTGTAGGGAATCACATACCATGATGCAACACGGCAGGTGTGTGTTGCACCTAAAAGCAGTTACTCATCTTTTGCACCAACGATTGAACAAGGAGAGTTTATATGCAGAAAATGAGATGGGACTTTTAGTCCTTGATGCCTGAAATTACTTCTCCCACTTTGAAACTCTCTCGCCAAGGAGAGGTCAAAATATCACAACCTTTATTTATGTACGTCTTGAAATATCGCATTAGAAAAGGCTGTCTGGAAAAAGCAAAATGACATAAAACGTTCTCAATTGCGCAAAAACAATTTTTACGCTCACTTGCCTGAAAAATAGTTGATGCGCAAAATGGATTAATGGAAACGCCTTTACTGAATATTTGTGACAATCAGGACGAACATTCACACACATTTACACACCGTAGCACAGCTACGGGAGCAATTGAAGAAGGACCCTGTGTCTTTATGCCTTATAAAGCATTTATTAAGTGTTTTGTGTGACCTCATCTAAAGTGAGGATTATTTATGCTTGGTTAAAATGAATAATTAAATAAGTAAATGTAAACTAATATGCAAAGCTCCTGGTTAGCTCTAGTCTAGTCTAGCCATGTTCTCCTGAAGGATGATATCTTTGTTTGTTTGTTTCTTACATGAATGAGTGCCTGAGAGGTTTGTATTTAACAGTACATTGTTTGCATCTTGCAATAAATATTGATATGTTCTTGATCATTTTGTCTATTTGCCTTTTATGTGTTTTGAGGCACTGCTGGCCTTTCAATGTCATTTATAAATGCTTTGTAAGGCATAAATAGTCCTCACTTTAGATGAGGTCACATGAAACACTTTACTAAGGAGTAGTAACTACCTTAATAAATCATGAATTAATCATGATTTGCAGTATGAATACACGTTTATAAAGCATATATTAACATAGTCCCGAACCATTATATATATAAATGCATGAATAATGTACATCTAAATAAGTTATGAATCATTTACTAACACTTTATAAATGATCTTATAAATCATCTACAACTCCTTAATAAATAGTTTGTAAAATATATAACACTTAACTTACAAATGGAGAATCCATCATTTCTAAAGTATGAAAACACAATAATGAAGCACATAATAGACCAGCTTATTAATCAAGAATAAAACATTCATAACTGTTGTTATGAACTGCATACTAATGAATTATTAATGTAGGAACAATGCTTTATAAATGATGAATTAAGTGTTTACTCATACTTAACTAATGCTTCATAGTGTGTAGTTATTATAAAGTGTTACCTAAACATGTACTCAGTGAGCTTTAGAGCTGCTAGTAGGATGAATTGTTTACCTTTGCACAGAGCCAGGCTAGCTGCTACCCCTGTTGCTAAGCTAAGTTATTAGCTTCATCTTTAGCATACAGACATGAGAGTGTATCTATTTTTATTCAATTCAATTTATTTTTGTATAGCCCAAAATTACAAATTTGCCTCATCGGGCTTTACAATCTGTACACATGTGACATCCTCTGTCCCGTAACCCTCACATCAGAACAGGAAAAACTCCCCCCAAAAGAACCCTATAATGGGAAGAAAAGAGGGAGAAACCTGTGGGAGAGCAACAGAGGAGGGATCCCTCTCCCAGGATGGACAGAAGTGCAATAGATGTCATGTGTACAGAATGAACACTATGCAGGAGGCAAGACCAGAGACAGACAGAGAGAGAGACAGATATAGAGAGAGAGAGACAGAGAGAGAGACAGACAGATAGACAGACAGATGTGATGGACAACCACCCACTCAAAGCAGTTTCACACTACCCAAAATTACAAAATTACAAATTTGCATCATCGGGCTTTACAATCTGTACACAGAGAGACAGACAGATGTGATGGACAACCACCCACTCAAAGCAGTTTCACACTACATATGAGTCACACCCATTAATACACTGGCAGGGGCTACCATCCAAGGTGCCACCTGCCAATCAGGACAAACACTCTCACACATTTACACACCGTAGCACAGTTACGGGAGCAATTGAAGAACGACCCTGTGTCTCATCCTGTGTCTCATCTTAATACTTGAATTGTTTGCTGTCAGGTCTATCCTCTTCTTCATCGTCCTCCCTCGACCTCTTCCTCGATCCGCCCGGACGTGGGTCCTTCTCCTCCTCTTCCGCAGCACCCTCATCTTCAGACACCTCAATATTGACACTACTGCTTTTTTTGCTGCTCCTCTCCTCTCCTACTCTGTTAGTCTTTCTCTTCCTTTTCTTGGATGGACCAGGCAGAGGATCTTCTTCAGGGTTGGGGTCATTTACAGTTGTATTGTTATAACCGTTGAAGTTGGTGTCACTGTTGGTGCTGCTTTCAGCAGAATCATCCCACCATCTGCTTTTTTTGCTGCTCCTCTCCTCAATGTCCTCTCCGTCGTCCTCTCTTGACCTCTTCGATGACACTCCAGGCAGGGGGTCTTCTTCATGCCCCTGGTTGACTCCAACCTCAACCCAAGCACTGCAACCAGCCACTTCTGCATCTTCATCGTAATTCTTGTTGAGGCTGTTGTGGTTTTCTTGGTGGTCCTCCTCCTGGTCTTCATTGTTGTCCTGGATTTCATGGTTCAGGTTTTCATTGTTGTCCTGGATTTCATGGTTCAGGTTTTCATTGTTGTCCTGGATTTCATGGTTCAGGTTTTCATTGTTGTCCTGGATTTCATGGTTCAGGTTTTCATTGTTGTCCTGGATTTCATGGTTCAGGTTTTCATTGTTGTCCTGGATTTCATGGTTCAGGTTTTCATTGTTGTCCTGGATTTCATGGTTCAGGTTTTCATTGTTGTCCTGGATTTCATGGTTCAGGTTTTCATTGTTGTCCTGGATTTCATGGTTCAGGTTTTCATTGTTGTCCTCAATTTCCTCAAACAACAGCCGTCGACCCACACGATCGAAGGGCCAATGCCGTTGTTGTCGTACTTGTCGTAGTCGTCGTAGTCGTAGTCGTTGTAGTCGTAGTTGTTGTTGTCGTAGTTGTTGTCGTAGTTGTTGTTGTCGTTGTAGAAGTAGTCGTTGTCGTCGTTGTCGTCGTAGTCGTAGTTGTTGTACTCTGAGGAACAATCCGTACCCCAATCTAATTCGCGGTTGATCCCCTGCTTCAGGTACAGGTATGGTGACTTGAAAGTCTACAAGGTAAAGAAGCATTTTATCATTATCATTATCAATTTACCATTTATTGCATTAAACAAAAAAATGAGTCTTCCTTAAAGGTGGAGTCTGAAATTCTTCCAGTTAAAAAGATAGATGAAATAATTTCCAAAATTCACAACATGTTTTTTTACGAGCAAAATATCAATATTTGTGGGCATTTGCCTTTCAAAAACAACATTTTCAATGTGGCCGGTTTGTTCTCCTGCTTGCCACACACCAGGCTCACCTGTATTGACAGGCATTCAAAGCTTTATTCGAAAACCTCAATAGAAGCTTTGAATGTAAACACAATATATATATATATATATATATATATATATATATATATATATATATATATATATATATATATATATATGTGTGGTACAGCCCTTGTGGCTTATTCTGATTCATATTCTTTGTTTCCTTTTTAAAGAGCCAGGGCTGTGAGTGAACAATGGATATTTGTTTCAGTGCAAACAGAACAGACAGATGGCAGAGCATGAGGAGATAATCCCTTAATTTAACAAAAAGTGTTTTTGGATTAGAATCACAGACTCCATCTTTAAACAGCTTTTGGAAAGATTGTACATTACAGAGAGGTCTTTAAATTGATAAACTAAGTACTTACCACGATGGAACCTTCTCCGATCAGATCCGTCTCCACTTCCGTTCATTTCGACTATACTGGTCAGTAGTTTATGCCACAAATAATAGCTGCAGTTTGTCTCCGAACAAAAATGTTGGCTGTTGGCTCTGAGTGTTCATCTGTGCACACTGATAGAGGCTGACTCATGGAATCATGGACTCATGGAATCATGACATTCTAGAACTCATGGAACTCATGACTCATGGAATCCGTGATGTCACAGATCATATGATCTGTGACATCACGGATTCCATGAGTCATGAGTTCCATGAGTTCTAGAATGTCATGATTCCATTGATTGTGTACATTACTGTGTATATGGTGTTGTTTTTTCTCAACAAATCATATGAAAAGACACAAACCAGCAATCAATTGCTTTTCACCAGTATTGCCTGTAGGCAGTGGTGTATAAAGTACTCAAAAACCATACTTGAGTAAAAGTAAAGATACCTTACTGGAAAACTACTGAAGTAAAAGTAAAAAGTCACCTATTAGAATACTACTTGAGTAAAAGTCTTAAAGTATCTGATATTTATTGTACTTAAGTACAAAAGTACTTCAGTATCAAAAGTAATTTTCTGATATTAAATGTACATCATAACCTGAACATTAAATGAACATCATAACCTGTTCATTGAAAGTAAAAGTACAAGTAAATGCTGTTAATAAAAAAACAAAAGGTCCGAATTTTGAGTATGATGAAGTTTATTCTTTTAAGTGCTGTGGCCACCATGACCAAGGACATGGAGCTGTGTTGAACATAATTGGGTTGCTGTGATCCATCCAGGAGCAACAATGTTCAACATAATATATTGTACATAAGTATACTTTTGCATCTGCTATGAACGTATCATCATAATTCTCCGAAAAGCAATATGACACTATGAAGGAGTTGTAACAGTGTGTTTATAAGTCTGCTCATTAGACTAGAGGATGTAGAGGGCAAATGCATAATATTGTGTTCAGCAAAACATATCCACTTGATGCATCAGGTCAGTGTTGTGAGAAAGGACACCTGCCTTGTAAACTCCTATGGGCCTGATTTGAACACAATAGGCAAAGGTTTTGCTCAAGCTGAATCTGCAATTGGGCGACTGCTACCATCATAACTCCATCTGATCATCCACAACATGACTCAAATATCAAAACATGATCAATACTAAAGCAGCAACACAGTCATTACTTGAAACTGAAACATGTCCTGTTCACCTTCAGAAGAAGTTAGTTTTGCGAGAATTCAGTCTCGCTCTTCTTGGGCTGAAGACTAGTCCTGCGATGCTAAATAGCCTTTCACAGGCCGCTGAGGCAGGTAGAGGTGTGTTCAGCGTCACAGACAGCTTGCGCACAGCTGGGAAGGATTTCCATAATGCTAACGCTAATGCTAACGCTAACGCTGCGCTCTCTCGGCTCCCATCAATCCTATGGTGTGGTGGCTAGCTATAGCTAACGTTAGCCAACTAGTGCTGCACAACTGTCAACACTTCCTCAGCTCACTAACTCGCTAGCGATCCACGGGTGTTGGTCTTCGTCACCACCGTCGTTTGTTGCGGGAGTAGCAGGTGCTTCCATTTCTGCTTCCATCATGAAATCAGTCATCGTAGAGTGGAATGCTACTCAGGTAGTCGCCCGCTAGCTTATAGCATGTAGCATCCTGGGCATCACTGGGAATTAAAACGCCGCGGCTTTGAGAGCACTTGTTTGCAATTGCGCATTAACGTGATTAACCAATGATTTAACTTGCTGCTAGGACCACTGATTCACCAAACCTGCTTGCTTGCAGTCTGTGTTCCACCACAGTCCCCGACGCTGCTCTCATGATTCATTTTTTTCGAAAGATAGATTTGATTTTGTAGCGAGTAACGAAGGTTTCAGGGGAAATGTATCGGAGTAAAAGTATCAGTTTTCTTTGCAAAATGTAGTGAAGTAAAAGTAAAAGTAAACAGAAATATAAGTAGTAAAGTAAAGTACAGATACCCAAAAAAACTACTTAAGTACAGTAACGAAGTATTTCTACTTCGTTACTATACACCACTGCCTGTAGGCCTGTCAGACTATGTATCCAAAGTCTGACAGGCCTGTATCTTAATCCTCTGTGCCTCTATGCTACCGTAGCTACAATGCTAATGTTGCTGCCAGTAACTATGATACCGTTTATGAGACTTTTTGTTTCAAACCTAGCAGCTGCATTTGCATGCGGATATTTTGCCAAGAGAATATCTTTTATGATATGAGGCAAATGTGTTATTGCACAGTTCTGGAAACTAAGAAACACAAGTAATGAAAAACTCATTACTTGTGTTTCTCACTGTTACAAATTGCATTTTAAGTACAACGTGGGACCGCTTGAATATGAAACTCTCACTTCCATTTCTCCCCCGGTCGCCCTCATCTTGTCTCCAGAAACTGCAGGAATACCTGGCACGCTTCTCGAGGTGATATGATCAGCTGCTCGCCTTCAAGCCCACAGGCTGGACCTTCAGCCAGCAGGTGGAATCAGTGGAAGATATTCAGCCTCAGATCAGTGGCAACATCTCTATCTGTGGTACATCCTTCAGCACGGTTATAATCAGAGGAAGTAACACATGTATATTCATAGAGTATCAACAGAGAAACACAAAATATTCCTCAAATAGTTTGAGGAAACCGATTGCCTTGAACCATTAAAGTTGCATTAACTCAATACAAATACTAAGTTAGATGCAATGAATTCATTTTAACAAATGTGATTTTTTGACCACAACATTACACATTATGCCAAAATTTATCCACACAGCTGCCAACATAAAACAATATATCACTGATCAAATACATTGTGCTCACAACAAACATTTTTTCAAAAATGATAAACTGAAAGGAGTCATGAAAACTTTTTGTATTTTCTCTTAACAAAATGTTGGACTTGCTTAACAACTGGCCAGCTGGGTTTGAAATTGACAATAGATAAGAACCAAACACAACAACCGCTATCACCAATAGAGTGACTATCAACAACCTATGGACTATTTTTAATAGACTCTTTGACAGAACACTGATGGCAAATGTTAGTGGAATTGGGTGCGGGCGGTCAACCTTGTCAAAATGTTGGTAGGGAAAAGACAATATTTCTTTGTTTAGATCCTCCAAAGAGAAATATTTCTTTTTCATCATACCTTTCAAACACAGGGCCAGCTCAACAGGAACCACACCTTCACACAGGTCATGCAGTATGTCAGGTGGGAATCCTGTGATCGGGTGGAAATATGACAGATGATCAGAGAGGACACAACTTTTTTTGAAACCGTAATCATTTTCACAACCATCAATTTGTATTTCTTGAACAAGGCGATCATGTTGATTTTTTGTCCTCATCTCACATGGTTGCATCTGATATCTGCATGTCTTCCTTGGAAGTGAGGCAAAACCGACAACAGTATAAACCTCTAAAACTCCTTGAATCCAGCTAGGCCATGTGCACCGAGGTTATCGGCTGCAACACAGTGGACTGTACCTTTGAGACGCTGACCAAGTGTCTCGATATAGACACCTTGCTCTTGCAGGGTCTTTAGGTCGTTCAAGAGTGGCGCAAACACTTTTGCATATCCAAAAATCTGTATTTCATCTGTATTGCAAAATAGGGCAAGTTGTATACAGTGTGGTGCTGAGCGACACTTCAGTGGCAGGCTAGCCAATGTCCAATAAACTGCACATGTTTTGTAGATTTTCCTTGAGGTTCCGAGACGGTTTACAACTTCAAAATCATCAATATATAGAATGACAGGTAATTTGAGTCCCTCACTGGAGAGAAGTGGATTTTCCTGACAGTAAGAGCCATCTCGAAATGAAGAATACTGACCAGGCTGTTGTGTGGTAGCTTCTTGGACTTTCTCCAATACATCTGCTTTTTTCAGCAACTCCTGCAGAGATGAGAGAATGGGCACATACATACATGTATGCTGTGAAGACTCAATAAGGTACTCCACAGGGTTAACAAGTGGAAACTTGTTTTCATAATATGACTTCCTCCTCTTAGCAGTTGACAATGGAGCATCATATGTCCCCGTCCCACAACGGATCCAATACAAAATCCTTCTCCTCACTCACAAAGCCCTCCACAATCAGGCCCCCTCCTACCTCGCCGACCTGCTTCACCACCACACTCCATCCCGCCGGCTCCGCTCCTCTTATGCCAACCTCCTGTCCCTTCCGCTCAGGACCAAGCACCGGACATGGGGCGACAGAGCCTTCTCCATATCTGCCCCCTCCCTCGCTCGTCGTCGTCTTTAATTCGTCTGCCGTTCACGTGGCGTTGGAACTCATACGATTCCTTTATCGTGCCTTTGAGCACAGCTGTCACCAAGCTCATCTATATGACCTGAAGCCAAAACCAACGCTGCTCCATCGCTAGGTGTGCCGTCGCACCCACTTCTGCCCCAGACGTCTGCTATTCTCCACACGAGCCTGAGAAAACAAAGGCACTGAAAGCAGAGGAGGTATGCGAGCAGGAAGAACCAGAGCTCTAATTTCTCATGTGTGCTGTTGCCAAAGCAAATGTCTTTGTCGTTGGGAAGTGTTCCCTTGTTTTCGCTCTCAGCAATTCCAACTGAGATTTTGTTCATCATCACATGTACCATGTAATAATAAACATACAGTAGGGAGACCGCCAAACACAAGAAAGGCACGCGGGACGATGCACGGATTTATTTTTATGAATGTACACAGAACGAGGACATCGTAGCAGCTCATACTGCCGCTGATTGTTTTCCATGTTTGCACACAATTCTTGGCACATTGATTATTAAAGAAACCCCCCCAGGGTCAGCGGCTCGGAGCAGATAAGAGGGGCCCGGTGTGTTAACGGGCCACGCATGTGCACACTGTGAAACAGTCTTGTTGAGCTCATCTAACAGCCTTTTGCTCTCTCAAGCGTTTCCCTCTCTTCTTCTTCTTCCGATCCAAAACCTGCGGTCGACTTACTTCCTCTTCTTCATGCCTTGCTCTTTCTCACCTTTTCATGAATCTTAATCCAAAATACAATACCCCGTTCAAAATCCTTGATAGAACAGTTATCGTTTCAGACTCAACTTTGCATGTTTTGCTGTGGTTACAGTTGTCCCTTTAATGCACATCGGGACTCAGATGTTAGCAGATGTGCGTCAACACTTCAAAGAGACCTGCCTGATCCGATATTGATCGGATACGTTTTGTGGTCGTAGTTGCAGCTGTAAAACTGTGGATAAACACATTTTATTTCCTTTAAATTCTTCACAATAAAAATGCCTACATTCTTTTTGCTGCTAACTCTTCCTTCCTGCAGTTATTAGTAGACTTGATTTATTGTAGGTCAGCCGCTAACAAAACGTTTTCCTATACATTGTTCACAATAAAAGTTACTCGTTCTTTCATTATTTTGAAGCAGAAACATCAGGAAATGTTGGCTTTTCATCAGCCGTAACACGACTCAGATAGCAGGACTGCAGCCCTGGTTTTCCTGCTCTCTTCGGGAGGAGAACTCCCGTGTGTGTGTGGGGGAGATGACGGAGGCGTACGGTTGATAAATTGTCTGGACTGTGCCACACGCTGGCCACACATCACTGAGATCCAACATTGATTCTAACCAGGCCACCTCGGCATGGGGTCTGGCTGATCAGACCCCAATGTGGAAAAAGATCCAATCTCAGAGCGTAAAGACTTCCTGGCAGGAACGGATGACAAAAGGAGCACTGAGAAGAGAAGTGGAACCACCTATAAAAGAGGCCTATAAAAGAGGAACTGTTGTATTTTTCAAAAATTAGGTTGATAAGAAATAAATTATCAATTTCTTGTCTAATGATGAACTCTGAGATGGACATTATTGTACATCGTAATATCGACATATATCAGATATAGTGTGACTTGTAGATTTTCTGTGAATTTATAGATTAAATAACCACATTTTGTTTGCCAAAGAAAAAGAAAAAGAAAAGAAAAAAAAGCTTTTTCCGCTCCCGCATACTGTGAATTCACTTTCCTCACATCTCTCCATTTCCCTCCTTCACCAGTTTCTCCAGGAACGCAGACCTTTTAAAAGAGACTGGCAGCATGCGGCCCGTTGATCTGGAGCAGGTCCAGCTAGTGATTAGAGGGGGACCGGGAGCATCCCTGTGGCTCACTAATGTCCCAGTGTAAATCAACTTGAGGAGAGAGAGAGAGAGAAAGAACCGGGGAGAGAGAAGGTCAAACAGAAAAGAGCAGATGGGGGTGCATGGTTCGGTTAAGGAAAGGTAGATGTTTACAGCAGATTAGATTACAATCAGAGAAGCAAGATTTCCTAAGACCACACATGTAAATGAGCCCTGCGAGTGGAAGACTTTACTGTACACGTAAGGGGAAAACTGTATTGGCTAATTTTACTCAACTAAAAGATCAGTGACTATCTGCTGTTATAAAAAACAAAACAATGTGGGAGATATTTGGTTGTTGTTAAAACATTTAAATGTCCATGAGAAGTCGTCTGAACAAAAAATCATTGATCTTCTTCGTGTGTTGACATGAAAAGTGATCGTACGGTCGGTGAAGTTTCTCCGTTCGTCTCCATTCTCTCATAGAGACACAAGCTTGTTCACTATCCTAATGATTTAAAAAAACACAAACACACACACGTACAGAATCGGGAGCGCTACCGCCGCCTGTGTGTCCGTCAAAAACTCAATTTATATTACAAGGCAGATGTAATAATTTCCAAAAATCAAAACAGTGTATGAACACGGGAGCCTTTATCATTACTCACACTGAACGGACAGCTAGCGGGACGCTAGGAGATTTTTATAACCCTGTCCTTCTCAATGACATCGAGAACGTTGCCCAGCGTCACGTGGGGGCGTGGCCACGTGTGGTGAGAACCACACCCAGCAGTGATGCCATGGTGTACACTTGTACATCACTGCATCACTGAGACCAGCTGGTGTTAAACTGCTCTTTAAATTTCAGACACCAAAATAAATCCATCTGTGGTTAATTGTACTAATTCCCATTCCCTCCTCACACATGAACACATATTTAATCAATTGCTATGAAAATTTGATCCCCCGACTAGTCCTCATGCTGCACCACAGGGACGATTTGTGGGTTTGAGTCAAATGTCTCCACAACTATTGGATGGATCGTCATACGATTTGGTTCAGCCATTCATGTCCTCCTCAGGGTGTCTTCTGTACTTCTAAAAAGAACATTTTAAGATACACGTATGAGCCAAAACACACAGCTCTACTTCAATTTTACTGCTGCAAACACAGAAAAACATTATTTAACTGTTAAGAGCCTTGAAAAGAGGCACAAATTCTCAATATATATTCCCCTAATTTTTGCTGCAGCAGCATCCCGGTAGGCAGTTTTTCTTGCGTCTGTTTTCACAAATGAACGGCATGACTGCGTATGTGCCTTTTGTGTGTGTGTGGTTAAGAAAATGGACATTTGTATGCATGCTCACTGAAATAAAGCCCCTCACACAAAGACCAGCAAACCCCAAACCAGACACAGTGATAGAAAATGCCAGCTGGTCCAAAATCGAAGATTTTGTTGCTACTAAGCTTCAACACAGCAGAAACCATCTGACAATTCATTAAAAGCGATGTTATTCTCTCCGCCTTCCTTCTTCAATATCTCTGCTCTCCAAAGTCCACACTGATATTCCAGCTGACTGTTATTGGTTTTGTTGGCTCTACGGATGACTTCAGAAAATAAAAGCCTCACTGATCTGCAGTTCCACACAGAAGATTTTTTTTATTTTTATTGCCTGGTATCAACACAGTGACCCTTGTCAGATGTCGGGTCAGCTTATGTCTACAGGTAGTCTGAGTGTATGCAAAGACTGTGAGGAAGGATGCCGTCTGTGTGACGTGTGCAGTGTGTAACTACTGTAGGGAATCACATACCATGATGCAACACGGCAGGTGTGTGTTGCACCTAAAAGCAGTTACTCATCTTTTGCACCAACGATTGAACAAGGAGAGTTTATATGCAGAAAATGAGATGGGACTTTTAGTCCTTGATGCCTGAAATTACTTCTCCCACTTTGAAACTCTCTCGCCAAGGAGAGGTCAAAATATCACAACCTTTATTTATGTACGTCTTGAAATATCGCATTAGAAAAGGCTGTCTGGAAAAAGCAAAATGACATAAAACGTTCTCAATTGCGCAAAAACAATTTTTACGCTCACTTGCCTGAAAAATAGTTGATGCGCAAAATGGATTAATGGAAACGCCTTTACTGAATATTTGTGACAATCAGGACGAACATTCACACACATTTACACACCGTAGCACAGCTACGGGAGCAATTGAAGAAGGACCCTGTGTCTTTATGCCTTATAAAGCATTTATTAAGTGTTTTGTGTGACCTCATCTAAAGTGAGGATTATTTATGCTTGGTTAAAATGAATAATTAAATAAGTAAATGTAAACTAATATGCAAAGCCCCTGGTTAGCTCTAGTCTAGTCTAGCCATGTTCTCCTGAAGGATGATATCTTTGTTTGTTTGTTTCTTACATGAATGAGTGCCTGAGAGGTTTGTATTTAACAGTACATTGTTTGCATCTTGCAATAAATATTGATATGTTCTTGATCATTTTGTGTTTTGTCTATTTGCCTTTTATGTGTTTTGAGGCACTGCTGGCCTTTCAATGTCATTTATAAATGCTTTGTAAGGCATAAATAGTCCTCACTTTAGATGAGGTCACATGAAACACTTTACTAAGGAGTAGTAACTACCTTAATAAATCATGAATTAATCATGATTTGCAGTATGAATACACGTTTATAAAGCATATATTAACATAGTCCCGAACCATTATATATATAAATGCATGAATAATGTACATCTAAATAAGTTATGAATCATTTACTAACACTTTATAAATGATCTTATAAATCATTTACAACTCCTTAATAAATAGTTTGTAAAATATATAACACTTAACTTACAAATGGAGAATCCATCATTTCTAAAGTATGAAAACACAATAATGAAGCACATAATAGACCAGCTTATTAATCAAGAATAAAACATTCATAACTGTTGTTATGAACTGCATACTAATGAATTATTAATGTAGGAACAATGCTTTATAAATGATGAATTAAGTGTTTACTCATACTTAACTAATGCTTCATAGTGTGTAGTTATTATAAAGTGTTACCTAAACATGTACTCAGTGAGCTTTAGAGCTGCTAGTAGGATGAATTGTTTACCTTTGCACAGAGCCAGGCTAGCTGCTACCCCTGTTGCTAAGCTAAGTTATTAGCTTCATCTTTAGCATACAGACATGAGAGTGTATCTATTTTTATTCAATTCAATTTATTTTTGTATAGCCCAAAATTACAAATTTGCCTCATCGGGCTTTACAATCTGTACACATGTGACATCCTCTGTCCCGTAACCCTCACATCAGAACAGGAAAAACTCCCCCCAAAAGAACCCTATAATGGGAAGAAAAGAGGGAGAAACCTGTGGGAGAGCAACAGAGGAGGGATCCCTCTCCCAGGATGGACAGAAGTGCAATAGATGTCATGTGTACAGAATGAACACTATGCAGGAGGCAAGACCAGAGACAGACAGAGAGAGAGACAGACATAGAGAGAGAGAGACAGAGAGAGAGACAGACAGATAGACAGACAGATGTGATGGACAACCACCCACTCAAAGCAGTTTCACACTACCCAAAATTACAAAATTACAAATTTGCATCATCGGGCTTTACAATCTGTACACAGAGAGACAGACAGATGTGATGGACAACCACCCACTCAAAGCAGTTTCACACTACATATGAGTCACACCCATTAATACACTGGCAGGGGCTACCATCCAAGGTGCCACCTGCCAATCAGGACAAACACTCTCACACATTTACACACCGTAGCACAGTTACGGGAGCAATTGAAGAACGACCCTGTGTCTCATCCTGTGTCTCATCTTAATACTTGAATTGTTTGCTGTCAGGTCTATCCTCTTCTTCATCGTCCTCCCTCGACCTCTTCCTCGATCCGCCCGGACGTGGGTCCTTCTCCTCCTCTTCCGCAGCACCCTCATCTTCAGACACCTCAATATTGACACTACTGCTTTTTTTGCTGCTCCTCTCCTCTCCTACTCTGTTAGTCTTTCTCTTCCTTTTCTTGGATGGACCAGGCAGAGGATCTTCTTCAGGGTTGGGGTCATTTACAGTTGTATTGTTATAACCGTTGAAGTTGGTGTCACTGTTGGTGCTGCTTTCAGCAGAATCATCCCACCATCTGCTTTTTTTGCTGCTCCTCTCCTCAATGTCCTCTCCGTCGTCCTCTCTTGACCTCTTCAATGACACTCCAGGCAGGGGGTCTTCTTCATGCCCCTGGTTGACTCCAACCTCAACCCAAGCACTGCAACCAGCCACTTCTGCATCTTCATCGTAATTCTTGTTGAGGCTGTTGTGGTTTTCTTGGTGGTCCTCCTCCTGGTCTTTATTGTTGTCCTGGATTTCATGGTTCAGGTTTTCATTGTTGTCCTGGATTTCATGGTTCAGGTTTTCATTGTTGTCCTGGATTTCATGGTTCAGGTTTTCATTGTTGTCCTGGATTTCATGGTTCAGGTTTTCATTGTTGTCCTGGATTTCATGGTTCAGGTTTTCATTGTTGTCCTGGATTTCATGGTTCAGGTTTTCATTGTTGTCCTGGATTTCATGGTTCAGGTTTTCATTGTTGTCCTCAATTTCCTCAAACAACAGCCGTCGACCCACACGATCGAAGGGCCAATGCCGTTGTTGTCGTACTTGTCGTAGTCGTCGTAGCCGTAGTCGTTGTAGTCGTAGTTGTTGTTGTCGTAGTTGTTGTCGTAGTTGTTGTTGTCGTTGTAGAAGTAGTCGTTGTCGTCGTTGTCGTCGTAGTCGTAGTTGTTGTACTCTGAGGAACAATCCGTACCCCAATCTAATTCGCGGTTGATCCCCTGCTTCAGGTACAGGTATGGTGACTTGAAAGTCTACAAGGTAAAGAAGCATTTTATCATTATCATTATCAATTTACCATTTATTGCATTAAACTAAAAAATGAGTCTTCCTTAAAGGTGGAGTCTGAAATTCTTCCAGTTAAAAAGATAGATGAAATAATTTCCAAAATTCACAACATGTTTTTTTACGAGCAAAATATCAATATTTGTGGGCATTTGCCTTTCAAAAACAACATTTTCAATGTGGCCGGTTTGTTCTCCTGCTTGCCACACACCAGGCTCACCTGTATTGACAGGCATTCAAAGCTTTATTCGAAAACCTCAATAGAAGCTTTGAATGTAAACACAATATATATATATATATATATATATATATATATATATATATATATATATATATATGTGGTACAGCCCTTGTGGCTTATTCTGATTCATATTCTTTGTTTCCTTTTTAAAGAGCCAGGGCTGTGAGTGAACAATGGATATTTGTTTCAGTGCAAACAGAACAGACAGATGGCAGAGCATGAGGAGATAATCCCTTAATTTAACAAAAAGTGTTTTTGGATTAGAATCACAGACTCCATCTTTAAACAGCTTTTGGAAAGATTGTACATTACAGAGAGGTCTTTAAATTGATAAACTAAGTACTTACCACGATGGAACCTTCTCCGATCAGATCCGTCTCCACTTCCGTTCATTTCGACTATACTGGTCAGTAGTTTATGCCACAAATAATAGCTGCAGTTTGTCTCCGAACAAAAATGTTGGCTGTTGGCTCTGAGTGTTCATCTGTGCACACTGATAGAGGCTGACTCATGGAATCATGGACTCATGGAATCATGACATTCTAGAACTCATGGAACTCATGACTCATGGAATCCGTGATGTCACAGATCATATGATCTGTGACATCACGGATTCCATGAGTCATGAGTTCCATGAGTTCTAGAATGTCATGATTCCATTGATTGTGTACATTACTGTGTATATGGTGTTGTTTTTTCTCAACAAATCATATGAAAAGACACAAACCAGCAATCAATTGCTTTTCACCAGTATTGCCTGTAGGCAGTGGTGTATAAAGTACTCAAAAACCATACTTGAGTAAAAGTAAAGATACCTTACTGGAAAACTACTGAAGTAAAAGTAAAAAGTCACCTATTAGAATACTACTTGAGTAAAAGTCTTAAAGTATCTGATATTTATTGTACTTAAGTACAAAAGTACTTCAGTATCAAAAGTAATTTTCTGATATTAAATGTACATCATAACCTGAACATTAAATGAACATCATAACCTGTTCATTGAAAGTAAAAGTACAAGTAAATGCTGTTAATAAAAAAACAAAAGGTCCGAATTTTGAGTATGATGAAGTTTATTCTTTTAAGTGCTGTGGCCACCATGACCAAGGACATGGAGCTGTGTTGAACATAATTGGGTTGCTGTGATCCATCCAGGAGCAACAATGTTCAACATAATATATTGTACATAAGTATACTTTTGCATCTGCTATGAACGTATCATCATAATTCTCCGAAAAGCAATATGACACTATGAAGGAGTTGTAACAGTGTGTTTATAAGTCTGCTCATTAGACTAGAGGATGTAGAGGGCAAATGCATAATATTGTGTTCAGCAAAACATATCCACTTGATGCATCAGGTCAGTGTTGTGAGAAAGGACACCTGCCTTGTAAACTCCTATGGGCCTGATTTGAACACAATAGGCAAAGGTTTTGCTCAAGCTGAATCTGCAATTGGGCGACTGCTACCATCATAACTCCATCTGATCATCCACAACATGACTCAAATATCAA
Organism: Melanostigma gelatinosum; assembly: GCF_949748355.1. NCBI lineage: Eukaryota > Metazoa > Chordata > Actinopteri > Perciformes > Zoarcidae > Melanostigma > Melanostigma gelatinosum. The sequence goes on along the minus strand of NW_027635219.1, from coordinate 33,148 downwards.
AACATGATCAATACTAAAGCAGCAACACAGTCATTACTTGAAACTGAAACATGTCCTGTTCACCTTCAGAAGAAGTTAGTTTTGCGAGAATTCAGTCTCGCTCTTCTTGGGCTGAAGACTAGTCCTGCGATGCTAAATAGCCTTTCACAGGCCGCTGAGGCAGGTAGAGGTGTGTTCAGCGTCACAGACAGCTTGCGCACAGCTGGGAAGGATTTCCATAATGCTAACGCTAATGCTAACGCTAACGCTGCGCTCTCTCGGCTCCCATCAATCCTATGGTGTGGTGGCTAGCTATAGCTAACGTTAGCCAACTAGTGCTGCACAACTGTCAACACTTCCTCAGCTCACTAACTCGCTAGCGATCCACGGGTGTTGGTCTTCGTCACCACCGTCGTTTGTTGCGGGAGTAGCAGGTGCTTCCATTTCTGCTTCCATCATGAAATCAGTCATCGTAGAGTGGAATGCTACTCAGGTAGTCGCCCGCTAGCTTATAGCATGTAGCATCCTGGGCATCACTGGGAATTAAAACGCCGCGGCTTTGAGAGCACTTGTTTGCAATTGCGCATTAACGTGATTAACCAATGATTTAACTTGCTGCTAGGACCACTGATTCACCAAACCTGCTTGCTTGCAGTCTGTGTTCCACCACAGTCCCCGACGCTGCTCTCATGATTCATTTTTTTCGAAAGATAGATTTGATTTTGTAGCGAGTAACGAAGGTTTCAGGGGAAATGTATCGGAGTAAAAGTATCAGTTTTCTTTGCAAAATGTAGTGAAGTAAAAGTAAAAGTAAACAGAAATATAAGTAGTAAAGTAAAGTACAGATACCCAAAAAAACTACTTAAGTACAGTAACGAAGTATTTCTACTTCGTTACTATACACCACTGCCTGTAGGCCTGTCAGACTATGTATCCAAAGTCTGACAGGCCTGTATCTTAATCCTCTGTGCCTCTATGCTACCGTAGCTACAATGCTAATGTTGCTGCCAGTAACTATGATACCGTTTATGAGACTTTTTGTTTCAAACCTAGCAGCTGCATTTGCATGCGGATATTTTGCCAAGAGAATATCTTTTATGATATGAGGCAAATGTGTTATTGCACAGTTCTGGAAACTAAGAAACACAAGTAATGAAAAACTCATTACTTGTGTTTCTCACTGTTACAAATTGCATTTTAAGTACAACGTGGGACCGCTTGAATATGAAACTCTCAGTTCCATTTCTCCCCCGGTCGCCCTCATCTTGTCTCCAGAAACTGCAGGAATACCTGGCACGCTTCTCGAGGTGATATGATCAGCTGCTCGCCTTCAAGCCCACAGGCTGGACCTTCAGCCAGCAGGTGGAATCAGTGGAAGATATTCAGCCTCAGATCAGTGGCAACATCTCTATCTGTGGTACATCCTTCAGCACGGTTATAATCAGAGGAAGTAACACATGTATATTCATAGAGTATCAACAGAGAAACACAAAATATTCCTCAAATAGTTTGAGGAAACCGATTGCCTTGAACCATTAAAGTTGCATTAACTCAATACAAATACTAAGTTAGATGCAATGAATTCATTTTAACAAATGTGATTTTTTGACCACAACATTACACATTATGCCAAAATTTATCCACACAGCTGCCAACATAAAACAATATATCACTGATCAAATACATTGTGCTCACAACAAACATTTTTTCAAAAATGATAAACTGAAAGGAGTCATGAAAACTTTTTGTATTTTCTCTTAACAAAATGTTGGACTTGCTTAACAACTGGCCAGCTGGGTTTGAAATTGACAATAGATAAGAACCAAACACAACAACCGCTATCACCAATAGAGTGACTATCAACAACCTATGGACTATTTTTAATAGACTCTTTGACAGAACACTGATGGCAAATGTTAGTGGAATTGGGTGCGGGCGGTCAACCTTGTCAAAATGTTGGTAGGGAAAAGACAATATTTCTTTGTTTAGATCCTCCAAAGAGAAATATTTCTTTTTCATCATACCTTTCAAACACAGGGCCAGCTCAACAGGAACCACACCTTCACACAGGTCATGCAGTATGTCAGGTGGGAATCCTGTGATCGGGTGGAAATATGACAGATGATCAGAGAGGACACAACTTTTTTTGAAACCGTAATCATTTTCACAACCATCAATTTGTATTTCTTGAACAAGGCGATCATGTTGATTTTTTGTCCTCATCTCACATGGTTGCATCTGATATCTGCATGTCTTCCTTGCAAGTGAGGCAAAACCGACAACAGTATAAACCTCTAAAACTCCTTGAATCCAGCTAGGCCATGTGCACCGAGGTTATCGGCTGCAACACAGTGGACTGTACCTTTGAGACGCTGACCAAGTGTCTCGATATAGACACCTTGCTCTTGCAGGGTCTTTAGGTCGTTCAAGAGTGGCGCAAACACTTTTGCATATCCAAAAATCTGTATTTCATCTGTATTGCAAAATAGGGCAAGTTGTATACAGTGTGGTGCTGAGCGACACTTCAGTGGCAGGCTAGCCAATGTCCAATAAACTGCACATGTTTTGTAGATTTTCCTTGAGGTTCCGAGACGGTTTACAACTTCAAAATCATCAATATATAGAATGACAGGTAATTTGAGTCCCTCACTGGAGAGAAGTGGATTTTCCTGACAGTAAGAGCCATCTCGAAATGAAGAATACTGACCAGGCTGTTGTGTGGTAGCTTCTTGGACTTTCTCCAATACATCTGCTTTTTTCAGCAACTCCTGCAGAGATGAGAGAATGGGCACATACATACATGTATGCTGTGAAGACTCAATAAGGTACTCCACAGGGTTAACAAGTGGAAACTTGTTTTCATAATATGACTTCCTCCTCTTAGCAGTTGACAATGGAGCATCATATGTCCCCGTCCCACAACGGATCCAATACAAAATCCTTCTCCTCACTCACAAAGCCCTCCACAATCAGGCCCCCTCCTACCTCGCCGACCTGCTTCATGTATGAACGGCATGACTGCGTATGTGCCTTTTGTGTGTGTGTAGTTAAGAAAATGGACATTTGTATGCATGCTCACTGAAATAAAGCCCCTCACACAAAGACCAGCAAACCCCAAACCAGACACAGTGATAGAAAATGCCAGCTGGTCCAAAATCGAAGATTTTGTTGCTACTAAGCTTCAACACAGCAGAAACCATCTGACAATTCATTAAAAGCGATGTTATTCTCTCCGCCTTCCTTCTTCAATATCTCTGCTCTCCAAAGTCCACACTGATATTCCAGCTGACTGTTATTGGTTTTGTTGGCTCTACGGATGACTTCAGAAAATAAAAGCCTCACTGATCTGCAGTTCCACACAGAAGATTTTTTTTATTTTTATTGCCTGGTATCAACACAGTGACCCTTGTCAGATGTCGGGTCAGCTTATGTCTACAGGTAGTCTGAGTGTATGCAAAGACTGTGAGGAAGGATGCCGTCTGTGTGACGTGTGCAGTGTGTAACTACTGTAGGGAATCACATACCATGATGCAACACGGCAGGTGTGTGTTGCACCTAAAAGCAGTTACTCATCTTTTGCACCAACGATTGAACAAGGAGAGTTTATATGCAGAAAATGAGATGGGACTTTTAGTCCTTGATGCCTGAAATTACTTCTCCCACTTTGAAACTCTCTCGCCAAGGAGAGGTCAAAATATCACAACCTTTATTTATGTACGTCTTGAAATATCGCATTAGAAAAGGCTGTCTGGAAAAAGCAAAATGACATAAAACGTTCTCAATTGCGCAAAAACAATTTTTACGCTCACTTGCCTGAAAAATAGTTGATGCGCAAAATGGATTAATGGAAACGCCTTTACTGAATATTTGTGACAATCAGGACGAACATTCACACACATTTACACACCGTAGCACAGCTACGGGAGCAATTGAAGAAGGACCCTGTGTCTTTATGCCTTATAAAGCATTTATTAAGTGTTTTGTGTGACCTCATCTAAAGTGAGGATTATTTATGCTTGGTTAAAATGAATAATTAAATAAGTAAATGTAAACTAATATGCAAAGCTCCTGGTTAGCTCTAGTCTAGTCTAGCCATGTTCTCCTGAAGGATGATATCTCTGTTTGTTTGTTTCTTACATGCATGAGTGCCTGAGAGGTTTGTATTTAACAGTACATTGTTTGCATCTTGCAATAAATATTGATATGTTCTTGATAATTTTGTCTATTTGCCTTTTATGTGTTTTGAGGCACTGCTGGCCTTTCAATGTCATTTATAAATGCTTTGTAAGGCATAAATAGTCCTCACTTTAGATGAGGTCACATGAAACACTTTACTAAGGAGTAGTAACTACCTTAATAAATCATGAATTAATCATGATTTGCAGTATGAATACACGTTTATAAAGCATATATTAACATAGTCCCGAACCATTATATATATAAATGCATGAATAATGTACATCTAAATAAGTTATGAATCATTTACTAACACTTTATAAATGATCTTATAAATCATCTACAACTCCTTAATAAATAGTTTGTAAAATATATAACACTTAACTTACAAATGGAGAATCCATCATTTCTAAAGTATGAAAACACAATAATGAAGCACATAATAGACCAGCTTATTAATCAAGAATAAAACATTCATAACTGTTGTTATGAACTGCATACTAATGAATTATTAATGTAGGAACAATGCTTTATAAATGATGAATTAAGTGTTTACTCATACTTAACTAATGCTTCATAGTGTGTAGTTATTATAAAGTGTTACCTAAACATGTACTCAGTGAGCTTTAGAGCTGCTAGTAGGATGAATTGTTTACCTTTGCACAGAGCCAGGCTAGCTGCTACCCCTGTTGCTAAGCTAAGTTATTAGCTTCATCTTTAGCATACAGACATGAGAGTGTATCTATTTTTATTCAATTCAATTTATTTTTGTATAGCCCAAAATTACAAATTTGCCTCATCGGGCTTTACAATCTGTACACATGTGACATCCTCTGTCCCGTAACCCTCACATCAGAACAGGAAAAACTCCCCCCAAAAGAACCCTATAATGGGAAGAAAAGAGGGAGAAACCTGTGGGAGAGCAACAGAGGAGGGATCCCTCTCCCAGGATGGACAGAAGTGCAATAGATGTCATGTGTACAGAATGAACACTATGCAGGAGGCAAGACCAGAGACAGACAGAGAGAGAGACAGACATAGAGAGAGAGAGACAGAGAGAGAGACAGACAGACAGATAGACAGACAGATGTGATGGACAACCACCCACTCAAAGCAGTTTCACACTACCCAAAATTACAAAATTACAAATTTGCATCATCGGGCTTTACAATCTGTACACAGAGAGACAGACAGATGTGATGGACAACCACCCACTCAAAGCAGTTTCACACTACATATGAGTCACACCCATTAATACACTGGCAGGGGCTACCATCCAAGGTGCCACCTGCCAATCAGGACAAACACTCTCACACATTTACACACCGTAGCACAGTTACGGGAGCAATTGAAGAACGACCCTGTGTCTCATCCTGTGTCTCATCTTAATACTTGAATTGTTTGCTGTCAGGTCTATCCTCTTCTTCATCGTCCTCCCTCGACCTCTTCCTCGATCCGCCCGGACGTGGGTCCTTCTCCTCCTCTTCCGCAGCACCCTCATCTTCAGACACCTCAATATTGACACTACTGCTTTTTTTGCTGCTCCTCTCCTCTCCTACTCTGTTAGTCTTTCTCTTCCTTTTCTTGGATGGACCAGGCAGAGGATCTTCTTCAGGGTTGGGGTCATTTACAGTTGTATTGTTATAACCGTTGAAGTTGGTGTCACTGTTGGTGCTGCTTTCAGCAGAATCATCCCACCATCTGCTTTTTTTGCTGCTCCTCTCCTCAATGTCCTCTCCGTCGTCCTCTCTTGACCTCTTCAATGACACTCCAGGCAGGGGGTCTTCTTCATGCCCCTGGTTGACTCCAACCTCAACCCAAGCACTGCAACCAGCCACTTCTGCATCTTCATCGTAATTCTTGTTGAGGCTGTTGTGGTTTTCTTGGTGGTCCTCCTCCTGGTCTTTATTGTTGTCCTGGATTTCATGGTTCAGGTTTTCATTGTTGTCCTGGATTTCATGGTTCAGGTTTTCATTGTTGTCCTGGATTTCATGGTTCAGGTTTTCATTGTTGTCCTGGATTTCATGGTTCAGGTTTTCATTGTTGTCCTGGATTTCATGGTTCAGGTTTTCATTGTTGTCCTGGATTTCATGGTTCAGGTTTTCATTGTTGTCCTGGATTTCATGGTTCAGGTTTTCATTGTTGTCCTCAATTTCCTCAAACAACAGCCGTCGACCCACACGATCGAAGGGCCAATGCCGTTGTTGTCGTACTTGTCGTAGTCGTCGTAGTCGTAGTCGTTGTAGTCGTAGTTGTTGTTGTCGTAGTTGTTGTCGTAGTTGTTGTTGTCGTTGTAGAAGTAGTCGTTGTCGTCGTTGTCGTCGTAGTCGTAGTTGTTGTACTCTGAGGAACAATCCGTACCCCAATCTAATTCGCGGTTGATCCCCTGCTTCAGGTACAGGTATGGTGACTTGAAAGTCTACAAGGTAAAGAAGCATTTTATCATTATCATTATCAATTTACCATTTATTGCATTAAACTAAAAAATGAGTCTTCCTTAAAGGTGGAGTCTGAAATTCTTCCAGTTAAAAAGATAGATGAAATAATTTCCAAAATTCACAACATGTTTTTTTACGAGCAAAATATCAATATTTGTGGGCATTTGCCTTTCAAAAACAACATTTTCAATGTGGCCGGTTTGTTCTCCTGCTTGCCACACACCAGGCTCACCTGTATTGACAGGCATTCAAAGCTTTATTCGAAAACCTCAATAGAAGCTTTGAATGTAAACACAATATATATATATATATATATATATATATATATATATATATATATATATATATATATGTGGTACAGCCCTTGTGGCTTATTCTGATTCATATTCTTTGTTTCCTTTTTAAAGAGCCAGGGCTGTGAGTGAACAATGGATATTTGTTTCAGTGCAAACAGAACAGACAGATGGCAGAGCATGAGGAGATAATCCCTTAATTTAACAAAAAGTGTTTTTGGATTAGAATCACAGACTCCATCTTTAAACAGCTTTTGGAAAGATTGTACATTACAGAGAGGTCTTTAAATTGATAAACTAAGTACTTACCACGATGGAACCTTCTCCGATCAGATCCGTCTCCACTTCCGTTCATTTCGACTATACTGGTCAGTAGTTTATGCCACAAATAATAGCTGCAGTTTGTCTCCGAACAAAAATGTTGGCTGTTGGCTCTGAGTGTTCATCTGTGCACACTGATAGAGGCTGACTCATGGAATCATGGACTCATGGAATCATGACATTCTAGAACTCATGGAACTCATGACTCATGGAATCCGTGATGTCACAGATCATATGATCTGTGACATCACGGATTCCATGAGTCATGAGTTCCATGAGTTCTAGAATGTCATGATTCCATTGATTGTGTACATTACTGTGTATATGGTGTTGTTTTTTCTCAACAAATCATATGAAAAGACACAAACCAGCAATCAATTGCTTTTCACCAGTATTGCCTGTAGGCAGTGGTGTATAAAGTACTCAAAAACCATACTTGAGTAAAAGTAAAGATACCTTACTGGAAAACTACTGAAGTAAAAGTAAAAAGTCACCTATTAGAATACTACTTGAGTAAAAGTCTTAAAGTATCTGATATTTATTGTACTTAAGTACAAAAGTACTTCAGTATCAAAAGTAATTTTCTGATATTAAATGTACATCATAACCTGAACATTAAATGAACATCATAACCTGTTCATTGAAAGTAAAAGTACAAGTAAATGCTGTTAATAAAAAAACAAAAGGTCCGAATTTTGAGTATGATGAAGTTTATTCTTTTAAGTGCTGTGGCCACCATGACCAAGGACATGGAGCTGTGTTGAACATAATTGGGTTGCTGTGATCCATCCAGGAGCAACAATGTTCAACATAATATATTGTACATAAGTATACTTTTGCATCTGCTATGAACGTATCATCATAATTCTCCGAAAAGCAATATGACACTATGAAGGAGTTGTAACAGTGTGTTTATAAGTCTGCTCATTAGACTAGAGGATGTAGAGGGCAAATGCATAATATTGTGTTCAGCAAAACATATCCACTTGATGCATCAGGTCAGTGTTGTGAGAAAGGACACCTGCCTTGTAAACTCCTATGGGCCTGATTTGAACACAATAGGCAAAGGTTTTGCTCAAGCTGAATCTGCAATTGGGCGACTGCTACCATCATAACTCCATCTGATCATCCACAACATGACTCAAATATCAAAACATGATCAATACTAAAGCAGCAACACAGTCATTACTTGAAACTGAAACATGTCCTGTTCACCTTCAGAAGAAGTTAGTTTTGCGAGAATTCAGTCTCGCTCTTCTTGGGCTGAAGACTAGTCCTGCGATGCTAAATAGCCTTTCACAGGCCGCTGAAGCAGGTAGAGGTGTGTTCAGCGTCACAGACAGCTTGCGCACAGCTGGGAAGGATTTCCATAATGCTAACGCTAATGCTAACGCTAACGCTGCGCTCTCTCGGCTCCCATCAATCCTATGGTGTGGTGGCTAGCTATAGCTAACGTTAGCCAACTAGTGCTGCACAACTGTCAACACTTCCTCAGCTCACTAACTCGCTAGCGATCCACGGGTGTTGGTCTTCGTCACCACCGTCGTTTGTTGCGGGAGTAGCAGGTGCTTCCATTTCTGCTTCCATCATGAAATCAGTCATCGTAGAGTGGAATGCTACTCAGGTAGTCGCCCGCTAGCTTATAGCATGTAGCATCCTGGGCATCACTGGGAATTAAAACGCCGCGGCTTTGAGAGCACTTGTTTGCAATTGCGCATTAACGTGATTAACCAATGATTTAACTTGCTGCTAGGACCACTGATTCACCAAACCTGCTTGCTTGCAGTCTGTGTTCCACCACAGTCCCCGACGCTGCTCTCATGATTCATTTTTTTCGAAAGATAGATTTGATTTTGTAGCGAGTAACGAAGGTTTCAGGGGAAATGTATCGGAGTAAAAGTATCAGTTTTCTTTGCAAAATGTAGTGAAGTAAAAGTAAAAGTAAACAGAAATATAAGTAGTAAAGTAAAGTACAGATACCCAAAAAAACTACTTAAGTACAGTAACGAAGTATTTCTACTTCGTTACTATACACCACTGCCTGTAGGCCTGTCAGACTATGTATCCAAAGTCTGACAGGCCTGTATCTTAATCCTCTGTGCCTCTATGCTACCGTAGCTACAATGCTAATGTTGCTGCCAGTAACTATGATACCGTTTATGAGACTTTTTGTTTCAAACCTAGCAGCTGCATTTGCATGCGGATATTTTGCCAAGAGAATATCTTTTATGATATGAGGCAAATGTGTTATTGCACAGTTCTGGAAACTAAGAAACACAAGTAATGAAAAACTCATTACTTGTGTTTCTCACTGTTACAAATTGCATTTTAAGTACAACGTGGGACCGCTTGAATATGAAACTCTCACTTCCATTTCTCCCCCGGTCGCCCTCATCTTGTCTCCAGAAACTGCAGGAATACCTGGCACGCTTCTCGAGGTGATATGATCAGCTGCTCGCCTTCAAGCCCACAGGCTGGACCTTCAGCCAGCAGGTGGAATCAGTGGAAGATATTCAGCCTCAGATCAGTGGCAACATCTCTATCTGTGGTACATCCTTCAGCACGGTTATAATCAGAGGAAGTAACACATGTATATTCATAGAGTATCAACAGAGAAACACAAAATATTCCTCAAATAGTTTGAGGAAACCGATTGCCTTGAACCATTAAAGTTGCATTAACTCAATACAAATACTAAGTTAGATGCAATGAATTCATTTTAACAAATGTGATTTTTTGACCACAACATTACACATTATGCCAAAATGTATCCACACAGCTGCCAACATAAAACAATATATCACTGATCAAATACATTGTGCTCACAACAAACATTTTTTCAAAAATGATAAACTGAAAGGAGTCATGAAAACTTTTTGTATTTTCTCTTAACAAAATGTTGGACTTGCTTAACAACTGGCCAGCTGGGTTTGAAATTGACAATAGATAAGAACCAAACACAACAACCGCTATCACCAATAGAGTGACTATCAACAACCTATGGACTATTTTTAATAGACTCTTTGACAGAACACTGATGGCAAATGTTAGTGGAATTGGGTGCGGGCGGTCAACCTTGTCAAAATGTTGGTAGGGAAAAGACAATATTTCTTTGTTTAGATCCTCCAAAGAGAAATATTTCTTTTTCATCATACCTTTCAAACACAGGGCCAGCTCAACAGGAACCACACCTTCACACAGGTCATGCAGTATGTCAGGTGGGAATCCTGTGATCGGGTGGAAATATGACAGATGATCAGAGAGGACACAACTTTTTTTGAAACCGTAATCATTTTCACAACCATCAATTTGTATTTCTTGAACAAGGCGATCATGTTGATTTTTTGTCCTCATCTCACATGGTTGCATCTGATATCTGCATGTCTTCCTTGCAAGTGAGGCAAAACCGACAACAGTATAAACCTCTAAAACTCCTTGAATCCAGCTAGGCCATGTGCACCGAGGTTATCGGCTGCAACACAGTGGACTGTACCTTTGAGACGCTGACCAAGTGTCTCGATATAGACACCTTGCTCTTGCAGGGTCTTTAGGTCGTTCAAGAGTGGCGCAAACACTTTTGCATATCCAAAAATCTGTATTTCATCTGTATTGCAAAATAGGGCAAGTTGTATACAGTGTGGTGCTGAGCGACACTTCAGTGGCAGGCTAGCCAATGTCCAATAAACTGCACATGTTTTGTAGATTTTCCTTGAGGTTCCGAGACGGTTTACAACTTCAAAATCATCAATATATAGAATGACAGGTAATTTGAGTCCCTCACTGGAGAGAAGTGGATTTTCCTGACAGTAAGAGCCATCTCGAAATGAAGAATACTGACCAGGCTGTTGTGTGGTAGCTTCTTGGACTTTCTCCAATACATCTGCTTTTTTCAGCAACTCCTGCAGAGATGAGAGAATGGGCACATACATACATGTATGCTGTGAAGACTCAATAAGGTACTCCACAGGGTTAACAAGTGGAAACTTGTTTTCATAATATGACTTCCTCCTCTTAGCAGTTGACAATGGAGCATCATATGTCCCCGTCCCACAACGGATCCAATACAAAATCCTTCTCCTCACTCACAAAGCCCTCCACAATCAGGCCCCCTCCTACCTCGCCGACCTGCTTCATGTATGAACGGCATGACTGCGTATGTGCCTTTTGTGTGTGTGTAGTTAAGAAAATGGACATTTGTATGCATGCTCACTGAAATAAAGCCCCTCACACAAAGACCAGCAAACCCCAAACCAGACACAGTGATAGAAAATGCCAGCTGGTCCAAAATCGAAGATTTTGTTGCTACTAAGCTTCAACACAGCAGAAACCATCTGACAATTCATTAAAAGCGATGTTATTCTCTCCGCCTTCCTTCTTCAATATCTCTGCTCTCCAAAGTCCACACTGATATTCCAGCTGACTGTTATTGGTTTTGTTGGCTCTACGGATGACTTCAGAAAATAAAAGCCTCACTGATCTGCAGTTCCACACAGAAGATTTTTTTTATTTTTATTGCCTGGTATCAACACAGTGACCCTTGTCAGATGTCGGGTCAGCTTATGTCTACAGGTAGTCTGAGTGTATGCAAAGACTGTGAGGAAGGATGCCGTCTGTGTGACGTGTGCAGTGTGTAACTACTGTAGGGAATCACATACCATGATGCAACACGGCAGGTGTGTGTTGCACCTAAAAGCAGTTACTCATCTTTTGCACCAACGATTGAACAAGGAGAGTTTATATGCAGAAAATGAGATGGGACTTTTAGTCCTTGATGCCTGAAATTACTTCTCCCACTTTGAAACTCTCTCGCCAAGGAGAGGTCAAAATATCACAACCTTTATTTATGTACGTCTTGAAATATCGCATTAGAAAAGGCTGTCTGGAAAAAGCAAAATGACATAAAACGTTCTCAATTGCGCAAAAACAATTTTTACGCTCACTTGCCTGAAAAATAGTTGATGCGCAAAATGGATTAATGGAAACGCCTTTACTGAATATTTGTGACAATCAGGACGAACATTCACACACATTTACACACCGTAGCACAGCTACGGGAGCAATTGAAGAAGGACCCTGTGTCTTTATGCCTTATAAAGCATTTATTAAGTGTTTTGTGTGACCTCATCTAAAGTGAGGATTATTTATGCTTGGTTAAAATGAATAATTAAATAAGTAAATGTAAACTAATATGCAAAGCTCCTGGTTAGCTCTAGTCTAGTCTAGCCATGTTCTCCTGAAGGATGATATCTTTGTTTGTTTGTTTCTTACATGAATGAGTGCCTGAGAGGTTTGTATTTAACAGTACATTGTTTGCATCTTGCAATAAATATTGATATGTTCTTGATCATTTTGTCTATTTGCCTTTTATGTGTTTTGAGGCACTGCTGGCCTTTCAATGTCATTTATAAATGCTTTGTAAGGCATAAATAGTCCTCACTTTAGATGAGGTCACATGAAACACTTTACTAAGGAGTAGTAACTACCTTAATAAATCATGAATTAATCATGATTTGCAGTATGAATACACGTTTATAAAGCATATATTAACATAGTCCCGAACCATTATATATATAAATGCATGAATAATGTACATCTAAATAAGTTATGAATCATTTACTAACACTTTATAAATGATCTTATAAATCATCTACAACTCCTTAATAAATAGTTTGTAAAATATATAACACTTAACTTACAAATGGAGAATCCATCATTTCTAAAGTATGAAAACACAATAATGAAGCACATAATAGACCAGCTTATTAATCAAGAATAAAACATTCATAACTGTTGTTATGAACTGCATACTAATGAATTATTAATGTAGGAACAATGCTTTATAAATGATGAATTAAGTGTTTACTCATACTTAACTAATGCTTCATAGTGTGTAGTTATTATAAAGTGTTACCTAAACATGTACTCAGTGAGCTTTAGAGCTGCTAGTAGGATGAATTGTTTACCTTTGCACAGAGCCAGGCTAGCTGCTACCCCTGTTGCTAAGCTAAGTTATTAGCTTCATCTTTAGCATACAGACATGAGAGCGTATCTATTTTTATTCAATTCAATTTATTTTTGTATAGCCCAAAATTACAAATTTGCCTCATCGGGCTTTACAATCTGTACACATGTGACATCCTCTGTCCCGTAACCCTCACATCAGAACAGGAAAAACTCCCCCCAAAAGAACCCTATAATGGGAAGAAAAGAGGGAGAAACCTGTGGGAGAGCAACAGAGGAGGGATCCCTCTCCCAGGATGGACAGAAGTGCAATAGATGTCATGTGTACAGAATGAACACTATGCAGGAGGCAAGACCAGAGACAGACAGAGAGAGAGACAGACATAGAGAGAGAGAGACAGAGAGAGAGACAGACAGATAGACAGACAGATGTGATGGACAACCACCCACTCAAAGCAGTTTCACACTACCCAAAATTACAAAATTACAAATTTGCATCATCGGGCTTTACAATCTGTACACAGAGAGACAGACAGATGTGATGGACAACCACCCACTCAAAGCAGTTTCACACTACATATGAGTCACACCCATTAATACACTGGCAGGGGCTACCATCCAAGGTGCCACCTGCCAATCAGGACAAACACTCTCACACATTTACACACCGTAGCACAGTTACGGGAGCAATTGAAGAACGACCCTGTGTCTCATCCTGTGTCTCATCTTAATACTTGAATTGTTTGCTGTCAGGTCTATCCTCTTCTTCATCGTCCTCCCTCGACCTCTTCCTCGATCCGCCCGGACGTGGGTCCTTCTCCTCCTCTTCCGCAGCACCCTCATCTTCAGACACCTCAATATTGACACTACTGCTTTTTTTGCTGCTCCTCTCCTCTCCTACTCTGTTAGTCTTTCTCTTCCTTTTCTTGGATGGACCAGGCAGAGGATCTTCTTCAGGGTTGGGGTCATTTACAGTTGTATTGTTATAACCGTTGAAGTTGGTGTCACTGTTGGTGCTGCTTTCAGCAGAATCATCCCACCATCTGCTTTTTTTGCTGCTCCTCTCCTCAATGTCCTCTCCGTCGTCCTCTCTTGACCTCTTCAATGACACTCCAGGCAGGGGGTCTTCTTCATGCCCCTGGTTGACTCCAACCTCAACCCAAGCACTGCAACCAGCCACTTCTGCATCTTCATCGTAATTCTTGTTGAGGCTGTTGTGGTTTTCTTGGTGGTCCTCCTCCTGGTCTTTATTGTTGTCCTGGATTTCATGGTTCAGGTTTTCATTGTTGTCCTGGATTTCATGGTTCAGGTTTTCATTGTTGTCCTGGATTTCATGGTTCAGGTTTTCATTGTTGTCCTGGATTTCATGGTTCAGGTTTTCATTGTTGTCCTGGATTTCATGGTTCAGGTTTTCATTGTTGTCCTGGATTTCATGGTTCAGGTTTTCATTGTTGTCCTGGATTTCATGGTTCAGGTTTTCATTGTTGTCCTCAATTTCCTCAAACAACAGCCGTCGACCCACACGATCGAAGGGCCAATGCCGTTGTTGTCGTACTTGTCGTAGTCGTCGTAGTCGTAGTCGTTGTAGTCGTAGTTGTTGTTGTCGTAGTTGTTGTCGTAGTTGTTGTTGTCGTTGTAGAAGTAGTCGTTGTCGTCGTTGTCGTCGTAGTCGTAGTTGTTGTACTCTGAGGAACAATCCGTACCCCAATCTAATTCGCGGTTGATCCCCTGCTTCAGGTACAGGTATGGTGACTTGAAAGTCTACAAGGTAAAGAAGCATTTTATCATTATCATTATCAATTTACCATTTATTGCATTAAACTAAAAAATGAGTCTTCCTTAAAGGTGGAGTCTGAAATTCTTCCAGTTAAAAAGATAGATGAAATAATTTCCAAAATTCACAACATGTTTTTTTACGAGCAAAATATCAATATTTGTGGGCATTTGCCTTTCAAAAACAACATTTTCAATGTGGCCGGTTTGTTCTCCTGCTTGCCACACACCAGGCTCACCTGTATTGACAGGCATTCAAAGCTTTATTCGAAAACCTCAATAGAAGCTTTGAATGTAAACACAATATATATATATATATATATATATATATATATATATATATATATATATATATATATATATATATATATATATATATGTGTGGTACAGCCCTTGTGGCTTATTCTGATTCATATTCTTTGTTTCCTTTTTAAAGAGCCAGGGCTGTGAGTGAACAATGGATATTTGTTTCAGTGCAAACAGAACAGACAGATGGCAGAGCATGAGGAGATAATCCCTTAATTTAACAAAAAGTGTTTTTGGATTAGAATCACAGACTCCATCTTTAAACAGCTTTTGGAAAGATTGTACATTACAGAGAGGTCTTTAAATTGATAAACTAAGTACTTACCACGATGGAACCTTCTCCGATCAGATCCGTCTCCACTTCCGTTCATTTCGACTATACTGGTCAGTAGTTTATGCCACAAATAATAGCTGCAGTTTGTCTCCGAACAAAAATGTTGGCTGTTGGCTCTGAGTGTTCATCTGTGCACACTGATAGAGGCTGACTCATGGAATCATGGACTCATGGAATCATGACATTCTAGAACTCATGGAACTCATGACTCATGGAATCCGTGATGTCACAGATCATATGATCTGTGACATCACGGATTCCATGAGTCATGAGTTCCATGAGTTCTAGAATGTCATGATTCCATTGATTGTGTACATTACTGTGTATATGGTGTTGTTTTTTCTCAACAAATCATATGAAAAGACACAAACCAGCAATCAATTGCTTTTCACCAGTATTGCCTGTAGGCAGTGGTGTATAAAGTACTCAAAAACCATACTTGAGTAAAAGTAAAGATACCTTACTGGAAAACTACTGAAGTAAAAGTAAAAAGTCACCTATTAGAATACTACTTGAGTAAAAGTCTTAAAGTATCTGATATTTATTGTACTTAAGTACAAAAGTACTTCAGTATCAAAAGTAATTTTCTGATATTAAATGTACATCATAACCTGAACATTAAATGAACATCATAACCTGTTCATTGAAAGTAAAAGTACAAGTAAATGCTGTTAATAAAAAAACAAAAGGTCCGAATTTTGAGTATGATGAAGTTTATTCTTTTAAGTGCTGTGGCCACCATGACCAAGGACATGGAGCTGTGTTGAACATAATTGGGTTGCTGTGATCCATCCAGGAGCAACAATGTTCAACATAATATATTGTACATAAGTATACTTTTGCATCTGCTATGAACGTATCATCATAATTCTCCGAAAAGCAATATGACACTATGAAGGAGTTGTAACAGTGTGTTTATAAGTCTGCTCATTAGACTAGAGGATGTAGAGGGCAAATGCATAATATTGTGTTCAGCAAAACATATCCACTTGATGCATCAGGTCAGTGTTGTGAGAAAGGACGCCTGCCTTGTAAACTCCTATGGGCCTGATTTGAACACAATAGGCAAAGGTTTTGCTCAAGCTGAATCTGCAATTGGGCGACTGCTACCATCATAACTCCATCTGATCATCCACAACATGACTCAAATATCAAAACATGATCAATACTAAAGCAGCAACACAGTCATTACTTGAAACTGAAACATGTCCTGTTCACCTTCAGAAGAAGTTAGTTTTGCGAGAATTCAGTCTCGCTCTTCTTGGGCTGAAGACTAGTCCTGCGATGCTAAATAGCCTTTCACAGGCCGCTGAGGCAGGTAGAGGTGTGTTCAGCGTCACAGACAGCTTGCGCACAGCTGGGAAGGATTTCCATAATGCTAACGCTAATGCTAACGCTAACGCTGCGCTCTCTCGGCTCCCATCAATCCTATGGTGTGGTGGCTAGCTATAGCTAACGTTAGCCAACTAGTGCTGCACAACTGTCAACACTTCCTCAGCTCACTAACTCGCTAGCGATCCACGGGTGTTGGTCTTCGTCACCACCGTCGTTTGTTGCGGGAGTAGCAGGTGCTTCCATTTCTGCTTCCATCATGAAATCAGTCATCGTAGAGTGGAATGCTACTCAGGTAGTCGCCCGCTAGCTTATAGCATGTAGCATCCTGGGCATCACTGGGAATTAAAACGCCGCGGCTTTGAGAGCACTTGTTTGCAATTGCGCATTAACGTGATTAACCAATGATTTAACTTGCTGCTAGGACCACTGATTCACCAAACCTGCTTGCTTGCAGTCTGTGTTCCACCACAGTCCCCGACGCTGCTCTCATGATTCATTTTTTTCGAAAGATAGATTTGATTTTGTAGCGAGTAACGAAGGTTTCAGGGGAAATGTATCGGAGTAAAAGTATCAGTTTTCTTTGCAAAATGTAGTGAAGTAAAAGTAAAAGTAAACAGAAATATAAGTAGTAAAGTAAAGTACAGATACCCAAAAAAACTACTTAAGTACAGTAACGAAGTATTTCTACTTCGTTACTATACACCACTGCCTGTAGGCCTGTCAGACTATGTATCCAAAGTCTGACAGGCCTGTATCTTAATCCTCTGTGCCTCTATGCTACCGTAGCTACAATGCTAATGTTGCTGCCAGTAACTATGATACCGTTTATGAGACTTTTTGTTTCAAACCTAGCAGCTGCATTTGCATGCGGATATTTTGCCAAGAGAATATCTTTTATGATATGAGGCAAATGTGTTATTGCACAGTTCTGGAAACTAAGAAACACAAGTAATGAAAAACTCATTACTTGTGTTTCTCACTGTTACAAATTGCATTTTAAGTACAACGTGGGACCGCTTGAATATGAAACTCTCACTTCCATTTCTCCCCCGGTCGCCCTCATCTTGTCTCCAGAAACTGCAGGAATACCTGGCACGCTTCTCGAGGTGATATGATCAGCTGCTCGCCTTCAAGCCCACAGGCTGGACCTTCAGCCAGCAGGTGGAATCAGTGGAAGATATTCAGCCTCAGATCAGTGGCAACATCTCTATCTGTGGTACATCCTTCAGCACGGTTATAATCAGAGGAAGTAACACATGTATATTCATAGAGTATCAACAGAGAAACACAAAATATTCCTCAAATAGTTTGAGGAAACCGATTGCCTTGAACCATTAAAGTTGCATTAACTCAATACAAATACTAAGTTAGATGCAATGAATTCATTTTAACAAATGTGATTTTTTGACCACAACATTACACATTATGCCAAAATTTATCCACACAGCTGCCAACATAAAACAATATATCACTGATCAAATACATTGTGCTCACAACAAACATTTTTTCAAAAATGATAAACTGAAAGGAGTCATGAAAACTTTTTGTATTTTCTCTTAACAAAATGTTGGACTTGCTTAACAACTGGCCAGCTGGGTTTGAAATTGACAATAGATAAGAACCAAACACAACAACCGCTATCACCAATAGAGTGACTATCAACAACCTATGGACTATTTTTAATAGACTCTTTGACAGAACACTGATGGCAAATGTTAGTGGAATTGGGTGCGGGCGGTCAACCTTGTCAAAATGTTGGTAGGGAAAAGACAATATTTCTTTGTTTAGATCCTCCAAAGAGAAATATTTCTTTTTCATCATACCTTTCAAACACAGGGCCAGCTCAACAGGAACCACACCTTCACACAGGTCATGCAGTATGTCAGGTGGGAATCCTGTGATCGGGTGGAAATATGACAGATGATCAGAGAGGACACAACTTTTTTTGAAACCGTAATCATTTTCACAACCATCAATTTGTATTTCTTGAACAAGGCGATCATGTTGATTTTTTGTCCTCATCTCACATGGTTGCATCTGATATCTGCATGTCTTCCTTGGAAGTGAGGCAAAACCGACAACAGTATAAACCTCTAAAACTCCTTGAATCCAGCTAGGCCATGTGCACCGAGGTTATCGGCTGCAACACAGTGGACTGTACCTTTGAGACGCTGACCAAGTGTCTCGATATAGACACCTTGCTCTTGCAGGGTCTTTAGGTCGTTCAAGAGTGGCGCAAACACTTTTGCATATCCAAAAATCTGTATTTCATCTGTATTGCAAAATAGGGCAAGTTGTATACAGTGTGGTGCTGAGCGACACTTCAGTGGCAGGCTAGCCAATGTCCAATAAACTTCACATGTTTTGTAGATTTTCCTTGAGGTTCCGAGACGGTTTACAACTTCAAAATCATCAATATATAGAATGACAGGTAATTTGAGTCCCTCACTGGAGAGAAGTGGATTTTCCTGACAGTAAGAGCCATCTCGAAATGAAGAATACTGACCAGGCTGTTGTGTGGTAGCTTCTTGGACTTTCTCCAATACATCTGCTTTTTTCAGCAACTCCTGCAGAGATGAGAGAATGGGCACATACATACATGTATGCTGTGAAGACTCAATAAGGTACTCCACAGGGTTAACAAGTGGAAACTTGTTTTCATAATATGACTTCCTCCTCTTAGCAGTTGACAATGGAGCATCATATGTCCCCGTCCCACAACGGATCCAATACAAAATCCTTCTCCTCACTCACAAAGCCCTCCACAATCAGGCCCCCTCCTACCTCGCCGACCTGCTTCACCACCACACTCCATCCCGCCGGCTCCGCTCCTCTTATGCCAACCTCCTGTCCCTTCCGCTCAGGACCAAGCACCGGACATGGGGCGACAGAGCCTTCTCCATATCTGCCCCCTCCCTCGCTCGTCGTCGTCTTTAATTCGTCTGCCGTTCACGTGGCGTTGGAACTCATACGATTCCTTTATCGTGCCTTTGAGCACAGCTGTCACCAAGCTCATCTATATGACCTGAAGCCAAAACCAACGCTGCTCCATCGCTAGGTGTGCCGTCGCACCCACTTCTGCCCCAGACGTCTGCTATTCTCCACACGAGCCTGAGAAAACAAAGGCACTGAAAGCAGAGGAGGTATGCGAGCAGGAAGAACCAGAGCTCTAATTTCTCATGTGTGCTGTTGCCAAAGCAAATGTCTTTGTCGTTGGGAAGTGTTCCCTTGTTTTCGCTCTCAGCAATTCCAACTGAGATTTTGTTCATCATCACATGTACCATGTAATAATAAACATACAGTAGGGAGACCGCCAAACACAAGAAAGGCACGCGGGACGATGCACGGATTTATTTTTATGAATGTACACAGAACGAGGACATCGTAGCAGCTCATACTGCCGCTGATTGTTTTCCATGTTTGCACACAATTCTTGGCACATTGATTATTAAAGAAACCCCCCCAGGGTCAGCGGCTCGGAGCAGATAAGAGGGGCCCGGTGTGTTAACGGGCCACGCATGTGCACACTGTGAAACAGTCTTGTTGAGCTCATCTAACAGCCTTTTGCTCTCTCAAGCGTTTCCCTCTCTTCTTCTTCTTCCGATCCAAAACCTGCGGTCGACTTACTTCCTCTTCTTCATGCCTTGCTCTTTCTCACCTTTTCATGAATCTTAATCCAAAATACAATACCCCGTTCAAAATCCTTGATAGAACAGTTATCGTTTCAGACTCAACTTTGCATGTTTTGCTGTGGTTACAGTTGTCCCTTTAATGCACATCGGGACTCAGATGTTAGCAGATGTGCGTCAACACTTCAAAGAGACCTGCCTGATCCGATATTGATCGGATACGTTTTGTGGTCGTAGTTGCAGCTGTAAAACTGTGGATAAACACATTTTATTTCCTTTAAATTCTTCACAATAAAAATGCCTACATTCTTTTTGCTGCTAACTCTTCCTTCCTGCAGTTATTAGTAGACTTGATTTATTGTAGGTCAGCCGCTAACAAAACGTTTTCCTATACATTGTTCACAATAAAAGTTACTCGTTCTTTCATTATTTTGAAGCAGAAACATCAGGAAATGTTGGCTTTTCATCAGCCGTAACACGACTCAGATAGCAGGACTGCAGCCCTGGTTTTCCTGCTCTCTTCGGGAGGAGAACTCCCGTGTGTGTGTGGGGGAGATGACGGAGGCGTACGGTTGATAAATTGTCTGGACTGTGCCACACGCTGGCCACACATCACTGAGATCCAACATTGATTCTAACCAGGCCACCTCGGCATGGGGTCTGGCTGATCAGACCCCAATGTGGAAAAAGATCCAATCTCAGAGCGTAAAGACTTCCTGGCAGGAACGGATGACAAAAGGAGCACTGAGAAGAGAAGTGGAACCACCTATAAAAGAGGCCTATAAAAGAGGAACTGTTGTATTTTTCAAAAATTAGGTTGATAAGAAATAAATTATCAATTTCTTGTCTAATGATGAACTCTGAGATGGACATTATTGTACATCGTAATATCGACATATATCAGATATAGTGTGACTTGTAGATTTTCTGTGAATTTATAGATTAAATAACCACATTTTGTTTGCCAAAGAAAAAGAAAAAGAAAAGAAAAAAAAGCTTTTTCCGCTCCCGCATACTGTGAATTCACTTTCCTCACATCTCTCCATTTCCCTCCTTCACCAGTTTCTCCAGGAACGCAGACCTTTTAAAAGAGACTGGCAGCATGCGGCCCGTTGATCTGGAGCAGGTCCAGCTAGTGATTAGAGGGGGACCGGGAGCATCCCTGTGGCTCACTAATGTCCCAGTGTAAATCAACTTGAGGAGAGAGAGAGAGAGAAAGAACCGGGGAGAGAGAAGGTCAAACAGAAAAGAGCAGATGGGGGTGCATGGTTCGGTTAAGGAAAGGTAGATGTTTACAGCAGATTAGATTACAATCAGAGAAGCAAGATTTCCTAAGACCACACATGTAAATGAGCCCTGCGAGTGGAAGACTTTACTGTACACGTAAGGGGAAAACTGTATTGGCTAATTTTACTCAACTAAAAGATCAGTGACTATCTGCTGTTATAAAAAACAAAACAATGTGGGAGATATTTGGTTGTTGTTAAAACATTTAAATGTCCATGAGAAGTCGTCTGAACAAAAAATCATTGATCTTCTTCGTGTGTTGACATGAAAAGTGATCGTACGGTCGGTGAAGTTTCTCCGTTCGTCTCCATTCTCTCATAGAGACACAAGCTTGTTCACTATCCTAATGATTTTAAAAAACACAAACACACACACGTACAGAATCGGGAGCGCTACCGCCGCCTGTGTGTCCGTCAAAAACTCAATTTATATTACAAGGCAGATGTAATAATTTCCAAAAATCAAAACAGTGTATGAACACGGGAGCCTTTATCATTACTCACACTGAACGGACAGCTAGCGGGACGCTAGGAGATTTTTATAACCCTGTCCTTCTCAATGACATCGAGAACGTTGCCCAGCGTCACGTGGGGGCGTGGCCACGTGTGGTGAGAACCACACCCAGCAGTGATGCCATGGTGTACACTTGTACATCACTGCATCACTGAGACCAGCTGGTGTTAAACTGCTCTTTAAATTTCAGACACCAAAATAAATCCATCTGTGGTTAATTGTACTAATTCCCATTCCCTCCTCACACATGAACACATATTTAATCAATTGCTATGAAAATTTGATCCCCCGACTAGTCCTCATGCTGCACCACAGGGACGATTTGTGGGTTTGAGTCAAATGTCTCCACAACTATTGGATGGATCGTCATACGATTTGGTTCAGCCATTCATGTCCTCCTCAGGGTGTCTTCTGTACTTCTAAAAAGAACATTTTAAGATACACGTATGAGCCAAAACACACAGCTCTACTTCAATTTTACTGCTGCAAACACAGAAAAACATTATTTAACTGTTAAGAGCCTTGAAAAGAGGCACAAATTCTCAATATATATTCCCCTAATTTTTGCTGCAGCAGCATCCCGGTAGGCAGTTTTTCTTGCGTCTGTTTTCACAAATGAACGGCATGACTGCGTATGTGCCTTTTGTGTGTGTGTGGTTAAGAAAATGGACATTTGTATGCATGCTCACTGAAATAAAGCCCCTCACACAAAGACCAGCAAACCCCAAACCAGACACAGTGATAGAAAATGCCAGCTGGTCCAAAATCGAAGATTTTGTTGCTACTAAGCTTCAACACAGCAGAAACCATCTGACAATTCATTAAAAGCGATGTTATTCTCTCCGCCTTCCTTCTTCAATATCTCTGCTCTCCAAAGTCCACACTGATATTCCAGCTGACTGTTATTGGTTTTGTTGGCTCTACGGATGACTTCAGAAAATAAAAGCCTCACTGATCTGCAGTTCCACACAGAAGATTTTTTTTATTTTTATTGCCTGGTATCAACACAGTGACCCTTGTCAGATGTCGGGTCAGCTTATGTCTACAGGTAGTCTGAGTGTATGCAAAGACTGTGAGGAAGGATGCCGTCTGTGTGACGTGTGCAGTGTGTAACTACTGTAGGGAATCACATACCATGATGCAACACGGCAGGTGTGTGTTGCACCTAAAAGCAGTTACTCATCTTTTGCACCAACGATTGAACAAGGAGAGTTTATATGCAGAAAATGAGATGGGACTTTTAGTCCTTGATGCCTGAAATTACTTCTCCCACTTTGAAACTCTCTCGCCAAGGAGAGGTCAAAATATCACAACCTTTATTTATGTACGTCTTGAAATATCGCATTAGAAAAGGCTGTCTGGAAAAAGCAAAATGACATAAAACGTTCTCAATTGCGCAAAAACAATTTTTACGCTCACTTGCCTGAAAAATAGTTGATGCGCAAAATGGATTAATGGAAACGCCTTTACTGAATATTTGTGACAATCAGGACGAACATTCACACACATTTACACACCGTAGCACAGCTACGGGAGCAATTGAAGAAGGACCCTGTGTCTTTATGCCTTATAAAGCATTTATTAAGTGTTTTGTGTGACCTCATCTAAAGTGAGGATTATTTATGCTTGGTTAAAATGAATAATTAAATAAGTAAATGTAAACTAATATGCAAAGCTCCTGGTTAGCTCTAGTCTAGTCTAGCCATGTTCTCCTGAAGGATGATATCTCTGTTTGTTTGTTTCTTACATGAATGAGTGCCTGAGAGGTTTGTATTTAACAGTACATTGTTTGCATCTTGCAATAAATATTGATATGTTCTTGATCATTTTGTGTTTTGTCTATTTGCCTTTTATGTGTTTTGAGGCACTGCTGGCCTTTCAATGTCATTTATAAATGCTTTGTAAGGCATAAATAGTCCTCACTTTAGATGAGGTCACATGAAACACTTTACTAAGGAGTAGTAACTACCTTAATAAATCATGAATTAATCATGATTTGCAGTATGAATACACGTTTATAAAGCATATATTAACATAGTCCCGAACCATTATATATATAAATGCATGAATAATGTACATCTAAATAAGTTATGAATCATTTACTAACACTTTATAAATGATCTTATAAATCATTTACAACTCCTTAATAAATAGTTTGTAAAATATATAACACTTAACTTACAAATGGAGAATCCATCATTTCTAAAGTATGAAAACACAATAATGAAGCACATAATAGACCAGCTTATTAATCAAGAATAAAACATTCATAACTGTTGTTATGAACTGCATACTAATGAATTATTAATGTAGGAACAATGCTTTATAAATGATGAATTAAGTGTTTACTCATACTTAACTAATGCTTCATAGTGTGTAGTTATTATAAAGTGTTACCTAAACATGTACTCAGTGAGCTTTAGAGCTGCTAGTAGGATGAATTGTTTACCTTTGCACAGAGCCAGGCTAGCTGCTACCCCTGTTGCTAAGCTAAGTTATTAGCTTCATCTTTAGCATACAGACATGAGAGCGTATCTGTTTTTATTCAATTCAATTTATTTTTGTATAGCCCAAAATTACAAATTTGCCTCATCGGGCTTTACAATCTGTACACATGTGACATCCTCTGTCCCGTAACCCTCACATCAGAACAGGAAAAACTCCCCCCAAAAGAACCCTATAATGGGAAGAAAAGAGGGAGAACCCTGTGGGAGAGCAACAGAGGAGGGATCCCTCTCCCAGGATGGACAGAAGTGCAATAGATGTCATGTGTACAGAATGAACACTATGCAGGAGGCAAGACCAGAGACAGACAGAGAGAGAGACAGACATAGAGAGAGAGAGACAGAGAGAGAGACAGACAGACAGATAGACAGACAGATGTGATGGACAACCACCCACTCAAAGCAGTTTCACACTACCCAAAATTACAAAATTACAAATTTGCATCATCGGGCTTTACAATCTGTACACAGAGAGACAGACAGATGTGATGGACAACCACCCACTCAAAGCAGTTTCACACTACATATGAGTCACACCCATTAATACACTGGCAGGGGCTACCATCCAAGGTGCCACCTGCCAATCAGGACAAACACTCTCACACATTTACACACCGTAGCACAGTTACGGGAGCAATTGAAGAACGACCCTGTGTCTCATCCTGTGTCTCATCTTAATACTTGAATTGTTTGCTGTCAGGTCTATCCTCTTCTTCATCGTCCTCCCTCGACCTCTTCCTCGATCCGCCCGGACGTGGGTCCTTCTCCTCCTCTTCCGCAGCACCCTCATCTTCAGACACCTCAATATTGACACTACTGCTTTTTTTGCTGCTCCTCTCCTCTCCTACTCTGTTAGTCTTTCTCTTCCTTTTCTTGGATGGACCAGGCAGAGGATCTTCTTCAGGGTTGGGGTCATTTACAGTTGTATTGTTATAACCGTTGAAGTTGGTGTCACTGTTGGTGCTGCTTTCAGCAGAATCATCCCACCATCTGCTTTTTTTGCTGCTCCTCTCCTCAATGTCCTCTCCGTCGTCCTCTCTTGACCTCTTCAATGACACTCCAGGCAGGGGGTCTTCTTCATGCCCCTGGTTGACTCCAACCTCAACCCAAGCACTGCAACCAGCCACTTCTGCATCTTCATCGTAATTCTTGTTGAGGCTGTTGTGGTTTTCTTGGTGGTCCTCCTCCTGGTCTTTATTGTTGTCCTGGATTTCATGGTTCAGGTTTTCATTGTTGTCCTGGATTTCATGGTTCAGGTTTTCATTGTTGTCCTGGATTTCATGGTTCAGGTTTTCATTGTTGTCCTGGATTTCATGGTTCAGGTTTTCATTGTTGTCCTGGATTTCATGGTTCAGGTTTTCATTGTTGTCCTGGAT
Organism: Melanostigma gelatinosum; assembly: GCF_949748355.1. Lineage (NCBI taxonomy): Eukaryota > Metazoa > Chordata > Actinopteri > Perciformes > Zoarcidae > Melanostigma > Melanostigma gelatinosum. Next base: position 6,923 of record NW_027635219.1, on the reverse strand, counting down.
TTCATGGTTCAGGTTTTCATTGTTGTCCTGGATTTCATGGTTCAGGTTTTCATTGTTGTCCTCAATTTCCTCAAACAACAGCCGTCGACCCACACGATCGAAGGGCCAATGCCGTTGTTGTCGTACTTGTCGTAGTCGTCGTAGTCGTAGTCGTTGTAGTCGTAGTTGTTGTTGTCGTAGTTGTTGTCGTAGTTGTTGTTGTCGTTGTAGAAGTAGTCGTTGTCGTCGTTGTCGTCGTAGTCGTAGTTGTTGTACTCTGAGGAACAATCCGTACCCCAATCTAATTCGCGGTTGATCCCCTGCTTCAGGTACAGGTATGGTGACTTGAAAGTCTACAAGGTAAAGAAGCATTTTATCATTATCATTATCAATTTACCATTTATTGCATTAAACTAAAAAATGAGTCTTCCTTAAAGGTGGAGTCTGAAATTCTTCCAGTTAAAAAGATAGATGAAATAATTTCCAAAATTCACAACATGTTTTTTTACGAGCAAAATATCAATATTTGTGGGCATTTGCCTTTCAAAAACAACATTTTCAATGTGGCCGGTTTGTTCTCCTGCTTGCCACACACCAGGCTCACCTGTATTGACAGGCATTCAAAGCTTTATTCGAAAACCTCAATAGAAGCTTTGAATGTAAACACAATATATATATATATATATATATATATATATATATATATATATATATATATATATATATATATATATATATATATATATATATATATATATATATGTGGTACAGCCCTTGTGGCTTATTCTGATTCATATTCTTTGTTTCCTTTTTAAAGAGCCAGGGCTGTGAGTGAACAATGGATATTTGTTTCAGTGCAAACAGAACAGACAGATGGCAGAGCATGAGGAGATAATCCCTTAATTTAACAAAAAGTGTTTTTGGATTAGAATCACAGACTCCATCTTTAAACAGCTTTTGGAAAGATTGTACATTACAGAGAGGTCTTTAAATTGATAAACTAAGTACTTACCACGATGGAACCTTCTCCGATCAGATCCGTCTCCACTTCCGTTCATTTCGACTATACTGGTCAGTAGTTTATGCCACAAATAATAGCTGCAGTTTGTCTCCGAACAAAAATGTTGGCTGTTGGCTCTGAGTGTTCATCTGTGCACACTGATAGAGGCTGACTCATGGAATCATGGACTCATGGAATCATGACATTCTAGAACTCATGGAACTCATGACTCATGGAATCCGTGATGTCACAGATCATATGATCTGTGACATCACGGATTCCATGAGTCATGAGTTCCATGAGTTCTAGAATGTCATGATTCCATTGATTGTGTACATTACTGTGTATATGGTGTTGTTTTTTCTCAACAAATCATATGAAAAGACACAAACCAGCAATCAATTGCTTTTCACCAGTATTGCCTGTAGGCAGTGGTGTATAAAGTACTCAAAAACCATACTTGAGTAAAAGTAAAGATACCTTACTGGAAAACTACTGAAGTAAAAGTAAAAAGTCACCTATTAGAATACTACTTGAGTAAAAGTCTTAAAGTATCTGATATTTATTGTACTTAAGTACAAAAGTACTTCAGTATCAAAAGTAATTTTCTGATATTAAATGTACATCATAACCTGAACATTAAATGAACATCATAACCTGTTCATTGAAAGTAAAAGTACAAGTAAATGCTGTTAATAAAAAAACAAAAGGTCCGAATTTTGAGTATGATGAAGTTTATTCTTTTAAGTGCTGTGGCCACCATGACCAAGGACATGGAGCTGTGTTGAACATAATTGGGTTGCTGTGATCCATCCAGGAGCAACAATGTTCAACATAATATATTGTACATAAGTATACTTTTGCATCTGCTATGAACGTATCATCATAATTCTCCGAAAAGCAATATGACACTATGAAGGAGTTGTAACAGTGTGTTTATAAGTCTGCTCATTAGACTAGAGGATGTAGAGGGCAAATGCATAATATTGTGTTCAGCAAAACATATCCACTTGATGCATCAGGTCAGTGTTGTGAGAAAGGACACCTGCCTTGTAAACTCCTATGGGCCTGATTTGAACACAATAGGCAAAGGTTTTGCTCAAGCTGAATCTGCAATTGGGCGACTGCTACCATCATAACTCCATCTGATCATCCACAACATGACTCAAATATCAAAACATGATCAATACTAAAGCAGCAACACAGTCATTACTTGAAACTGAAACATGTCCTGTTCACCTTCAGAAGAAGTTAGTTTTGCGAGAATTCAGTCTCGCTCTTCTTGGGCTGAAGACTAGTCCTGCGATGCTAAATAGCCTTTCACAGGCCGCTGAGGCAGGTAGAGGTGTGTTCAGCGTCACAGACAGCTTGCGCACAGCTGGGAAGGATTTCCATAATGCTAACGCTAATGCTAACGCTAACGCTGCGCTCTCTCGGCTCCCATCAATCCTATGGTGTGGTGGCTAGCTATAGCTAACGTTAGCCAACTAGTGCTGCACAACTGTCAACACTTCCTCAGCTCACTAACTCGCTAGCGATCCACGGGTGTTGGTCTTCGTCACCACCGTCGTTTGTTGCGGGAGTAGCAGGTGCTTCCATTTCTGCTTCCATCATGAAATCAGTCATCGTAGAGTGGAATGCTACTCAGGTAGTCGCCCGCTAGCTTATAGCATGTAGCATCCTGGGCATCACTGGGAATTAAAACGCCGCGGCTTTGAGAGCACTTGTTTGCAATTGCGCATTAACGTGATTAACCAATGATTTAACTTGCTGCTAGGACCACTGATTCACCAAACCTGCTTGCTTGCAGTCTGTGTTCCACCACAGTCCCCGACGCTGCTCTCATGATTCATTTTTTTCGAAAGATAGATTTGATTTTGTAGCGAGTAACGAAGGTTTCAGGGGAAATGTATCGGAGTAAAAGTATCAGTTTTCTTTGCAAAATGTAGTGAAGTAAAAGTAAAAGTAAACAGAAATATAAGTAGTAAAGTAAAGTACAGATACCCAAAAAAACTACTTAAGTACAGTAACGAAGTATTTCTACTTCGTTACTATACACCACTGCCTGTAGGCCTGTCAGACTATGTATCCAAAGTCTGACAGGCCTGTATCTTAATCCTCTGTGCCTCTATGCTACCGTAGCTACAATGCTAATGTTGCTGCCAGTAACTATGATACCGTTTATGAGACTTTTTGTTTCAAACCTAGCAGCTGCATTTGCATGCGGATATTTTGCCAAGAGAATATCTTTTATGATATGAGGCAAATGTGTTATTGCACAGTTCTGGAAACTAAGAAACACAAGTAATGAAAAACTCATTACTTGTGTTTCTCACTGTTACAAATTGCATTTTAAGTACAACGTGGGACCGCTTGAATATGAAACTCTCACTTCCATTTCTCCCCCGGTCGCCCTCATCTTGTCTCCAGAAACTGCAGGAATACCTGGCACGCTTCTCGAGGTGATATGATCAGCTGCTCGCCTTCAAGCCCACAGGCTGGACCTTCAGCCAGCAGGTGGAATCAGTGGAAGATATTCAGCCTCAGATCAGTGGCAACATCTCTATCTGTGGTACATCCTTCAGCACGGTTATAATCAGAGGAAGTAACACATGTATATTCATAGAGTATCAACAGAGAAACACAAAATATTCCTCAAATAGTTTGAGGAAACCGATTGCCTTGAACCATTAAAGTTGCATTAACTCAATACAAATACTAAGTTAGATGCAATGAATTCATTTTAACAAATGTGATTTTTTGACCACAACATTACACATTATGCCAAAATTTATCCACACAGCTGCCAACATAAAACAATATATCACTGATCAAATACATTGTGCTCACAACAAACATTTTTTCAAAAATGATAAACTGAAAGGAGTCATGAAAACTTTTTGTATTTTCTCTTAACAAAATGTTGGACTTGCTTAACAACTGGCCAGCTGGGTTTGAAATTGACAATAGATAAGAACCAAACACAACAACCGCTATCACCAATAGAGTGACTATCAACAACCTATGGACTATTTTTAATAGACTCTTTGACAGAACACTGATGGCAAATGTTAGTGGAATTGGGTGCGGGCGGTCAACCTTGTCAAAATGTTGGTAGGGAAAAGACAATATTTCTTTGTTTAGATCCTCCAAAGAGAAATATTTCTTTTTCATCATACCTTTCAAACACAGGGCCAGCTCAACAGGAACCACACCTTCACACAGGTCATGCAGTATGTCAGGTGGGAATCCTGTGATCGGGTGGAAATATGACAGATGATCAGAGAGGACACAACTTTTTTTGAAACCGTAATCATTTTCACAACCATCAATTTGTATTTCTTGAACAAGGCGATCATGTTGATTTTTTGTCCTCATCTCACATGGTTGCATCTGATATCTGCATGTCTTCCTTGGAAGTGAGGCAAAACCGACAACAGTATAAACCTCTAAAACTCCTTGAATCCAGCTAGGCCATGTGCACCGAGGTTATCGGCTGCAACACAGTGGACTGTACCTTTGAGACGCTGACCAAGTGTCTCGATATAGACACCTTGCTCTTGCAGGGTCTTTAGGTCGTTCAAGAGTGGCGCAAACACTTTTGCATATCCAAAAATCTGTATTTCATCTGTATTGCAAAATAGGGCAAGTTGTATACAGTGTGGTGCTGAGCGACACTTCAGTGGCAGGCTAGCCAATGTCCAATAAACTGCACATGTTTTGTAGATTTTCCTTGAGGTTCCGAGACGGTTTACAACTTCAAAATCATCAATATATAGAATGACAGGTAATTTGAGTCCCTCACTGGAGAGAAGTGGATTTTCCTGACAGTAAGAGCCATCTCGAAATGAAGAATACTGACCAGGCTGTTGTGTGGTAGCTTCTTGGACTTTCTCCAATACATCTGCTTTTTTCAGCAACTCCTGCAGAGATGAGAGAATGGGCACATACATACATGTATGCTGTGAAGACTCAATAAGGTACTCCACAGGGTTAACAAGTGGAAACTTGTTTTCATAATATGACTTCCTCCTCTTAGCAGTTGACAATGGAGCATCATATGTCCCCGTCCCACAACGGATCCAATACAAAATCCTTCTCCTCACTCACAAAGCCCTCCACAATCAGGCCCCCTCCTACCTCGCCGACCTGCTTCACCACCACACTCCATCCCGCCGGCTCCGCTCCTCTGATGCCAACCTCCTGTCCCTTCCGCTCAGGACCAAGCACCGGACATGGGGCGACAGAGCCTTCTCCATATCTGCCCCCTCCCTCTGGAACTCTCTCCCCAAAAACATCCGAGATTGCACTGACCTTTCCACATTCAAATCACAAATCAAAACTCACCTGTTCAAAACTGCTTTTAATGTGTGACTATTATTGTGTACTTTGTTTTTGGTGTATTGTTTTTATATATGATGATTTTAGTGTCTTTGAGTGTCATGAAAAGCGCTGTATGAATAAAATGTATTATTATTATTATTGATTTGTGCAAAACGTTACTCTCTGAGACTGCCTGGACAACATTACTTACAACTGTGGCAGTAAAAGGGCAGTTATGTTTCTTCAGTACCTCGTAACAGCTTCTTCTACGAGAGGTTTTGAGAGTGAAAACAACTCATCGACATGCTCAATGATTTCCTGTGTTTCCCTCTCTGATACATGGAGAATAGTTTGCAGTTTCAAAAAGAAGGCTGCCAAATTATGTTGCAATTGGTCAGCTAAACCGTCAGTGCTGCTACCAGCCACTGGGTTGGAATAGTTATCGTTTTCATCTGAAAGAGCTGCATCTTGGTCAAGTTCAATGTCAATATCCTGGGAATCATTTGATTCATTCGGCACTACAACGGACACATTGTAATCAGTTAATAATTAGATGTGCTCTAAAAAATTCGGATGTTGTACTTATCACTTTGGTGTCGCTACACAACTTCAGCATTTGCATCAACCCCAGTAGTGAGTAGTGAGTGAGAATGTCACGGTCACCATGGTGGGAAAATAAATATCCAACCGCTATTTTGCAAGATAATTAGGCATTTTACTTCTCTTTACCTAGAGGTGGTTGCTTCAGAGCAATGGGTCTTCAGAACAATTGCCGTTTGTTTTTGGGATAACGAGCTTGTTGGATAATTGGGACATTTTTCGGCCGATTGGGGTTTCGGAATAATTGTCAGTCAGACTAATGGCACCCAATACAAAGCACTAATAACAGTGAAATGATGTATGCAAACAGCTGTGCAGCTTTCATGTGTTCCCTTTTCCAATAACTGAAAGCAGTGAACATTTGTTTATTTTCAAATAGATCATTTTAATATTTCACGTAATTGACATTGACACATATATAAACACAACATGTGTTTCAAACACTACAGCAATGCTAACTGCTCCGAGGGGCTGTTTAGGCACAGGTGCTTTGAACAGCGTGCTAACAGCAGCATGCTAACATGCTCGCGAAAGTTAGCATGCTTAAAAGCATGCTGTTTTCAAATCAGACACCCCTCGCTGGCCAAGAGACTTTCCCCAGATGTGTCGGGATCGAAACATTGACGTCGCCATTGATTTCCGGCTGCAACTACTTTCAATTTGAGCATTAGGGGGGGTGATCGTGGCGCACTGGGTTAAGAGGTCGTCTGGGAACCGGAAGTTCAACAGTTCCATCCCCGACTGTGACGTGTCACGTGTCGAAGTGTACCTGAGCAATACACTGAACCCCCGGCTCCCCGGGTGCCGATCAATGGCAGCCCCTATATATAGGGATGGGTCAAATGCAGTCGTCAAATTTTGTGTATGTGTAAAATGTATATGACAATAAAAATGGTTTCTTCTTCTTCTGCTTCATCAAACTACGCTGTAGCCGAGTTTAACCGCTACAAACGCACAGAATTGTTTTTTTGCGACAACACTCATTTGCCTTGAAAATGGAATGGAGATTAAACTGTTTATC
>NW_027635220.1:0-47000 GCF_949748355.1 Melanostigma gelatinosum | reverse complement strand
TTTAGTTACTTTGGAAAAAAAAATATTTTTTTAGTTACTTTGGAAAAAAAAATATTTTTTTAGTTACTTTGGAAAAAAAAATATTTTTTTAGTTTCTTTGGAAAAAAAATATTTTTTTTAGTTACTTTGGAAAAAAAAATATTTTTTTAGTTTCTTTGGAAAAAAATATATTTTTTTAGTTACTTTGGAAAAAAAAATTTTTTTTTAGTTACTTTGGAAAAAAAAAATTTTTTTTAGTTTCTTTGGAAAAAAAAAATTTTTTTAGTTACTTTGGGAAAAAAAATATTTTTTTAGTTACTTTGGAAAAAAAAATATTTTTTTAGTTACTTTGGAAAAAAAAATATTTTTTTAGTTACTTTGGAAAAAAAAATATTTTTTTAGTTACTTTGGAAAAAAAAATATTTTTTTAGTTACTTTGGAAAAAAAAATATTTTTTTAGTTACTTTGGAAAAAAAAATATTTTTTTAGTTACTTTGGGAAAAAAAATATTTTTTTAGTTACTTTGGGAAAAAAAATAATTTTTTAGTTACTTTGGAAAAAAAAAAATTTTTTTTGTTACTTTGGAAAAAAAAATTTTTTTTAGTTTCTTTGGAAAAAAAAATATTTTTGTAGTTACTTTGGAAAAAAAAAAATTTTTTTAGTTACTTTGGAAAAAATATATATTTTTTTAGTTTCTTTGGAAAAAAAAATAATTTTTTAGTTACTTTGGAAAAAAAAATATTTTTTTAGTTTCTTTGGAAAAAAAAAATTTTTTTTAGTTACTTTGGAAAAAAATATATTTTTTTAGTTACTTTGGAAAAAAAAATTTTTTTTTAGTTACTTTGGAAAAAAAAATTTTTTTTTAGTTACTTTGGAAAAAAAAATATTTTTTTAGTTTCTTTGGAAAAAAAAATATTTTTTTAGTTACTTTGGAAAAAAAAATATTTTTTTAGTTACTTTGGAAAAAACAATATTTTTTTAGTTACTTTGGAAAAAAAAATATTTTTTTAGTTACTTTGGAAAAAAAATATTTTTTTAGTTACTTTGGAAAAAAAACATTTTTTTAGTTATTTTGGAAAAAAAATATTTTTTTAGTTACTTTGGAAAAAAAAATATTTTTTTAGTTACTTTGGAAAAAAAAATATTTTTTTAGTTACTTTGGAAAAAAAATATTTTTTTAGTTACTTTGGAAAAAAAATATTTTTTTAGTTACTTTGGAAAAAAAAATATTTTTTTAGTTACTTTGGAAAAAAAAATATTTTTTTAGTTACTTTGGAAAAAAAAATATTTTTTTAGTTTCTTTGGAAAAAAAAAAATTTTTTAGTTACTTTGGGAAAAAAAATATTTTTTTAGTTTCTTTGGGAAAAAAAATATTTTTTTAGTTACTTTGGAAAAAAAATTTTTTTTTTAGTTTCTTTGGAAAAAAAAAAAATTTTTAGTTACTTTGGGAAAAAAAATATTTTTTTAGTTTCTTTGGGAAAAAAAATATTTTTTTAGTTACTTTGGAAAAAAAAATATTTTTTTAGTTACTTTGGAAAAAAAAAATATTTTTTTAGTTACTTTGGAAAAAAATATATATTTTTAGTTTCTTTGGAAAAAAAAATATTTTTTTAGTTACTTTGGAAAAAAAAATATTTTTTTAGTTACTTTGGAAAAAAAAATATTTTTTTAGTTACTTTGGAAAAAAAAATATTTTTTTAGTTACTTTGGAAAACAAAATATTTTTTTAGTTACTTTGGAAAAAAAAATATTTTTTTAGTTACTTTGGAAAAAAAAATATTTTTTTAGTTACTTTGGAAAAAAAAATATTTTTTTAGTTACTTTGGAAAAAAAAAATATTTTTTAGTTACTTTGGAAAAAAAAATATTTTTTTAGTTACTTTGGAAAAAAAAATATTTTTTTAGTTACTTTGGAAAAAAAAATATTTTTTTAGTTACTTTGGAAAAAAAAATATTTTTTTAGTTACTTTGGAAAAAAAAATATTTTTTAGTTACTTTGGAAAAAAAAATATTTTTTTAGTTTCTTTGGAAAAAAAAAAATTTTTTTAGTTACTTTGGAAAAAAAAATATTTTTTTAGTTTCTTTGGGAAAAAAAATATTTTTTTAGTTACTTTGGAAAAAAAAATATTTTTTTAGTTACTTTGGAAAAAAAAATATTTTTTTAGTTACTTTGGAAAAAAAAATATTTTTTTAGTTTCTTTGGAAAAAAAAATATTTTTTTAGTTACTTTGGAAAAAAATATATTTTTTTAGTTACTTTGGAAAAAGAAATATTTTTTTAGTTACTTTGGAAAAAAAAATATTTTTTTAGTTACTTTGGAAAAAAAAATATTTTTTTAGTTACTTTGGAAAAAAAAATATTTTTTTAGTTACTTTGGAAAAAAAAATATTTTTTTAGTTACTTTGGAAAAAAAAATATTTTTTTAGTTACTTTGGAAAAAAAAATATTTTTTTAATTACTTTGGAAAAAAAATATTTTTTTAGTTACTTTGGAAAAAAAAATTTTTTTTTAGTTACTTTGGAAAAAAAAAATATTTTTTTAGTTACTTTGGAAAAAAAAATATTTTTTTAGTTACTTTGGAAAAAAAAATATTTTTTTAGTTACTTTGGAAAAAAAAATATTTTTTTAGTTACTTTGGAAAAAAAAATATTTTTTTAGTTTCTTTGGAAAAAAAAAAAAATTTTTAGTTACTTTGGGAAAAAAAATATTTTTTTAGTTTCTTTGGGAAAAAAAATATTTTTTTAGTTACTTTGGAAAAAAAAATATTTGTTTAGTTACTTTGGAAAAAAAAATATTTTTTTAGTTACTTTGGAAAAAAAAAATTTTTTTTAGTTTCTTTGGAAAAAAAAATATTTTTTTAGTTACTTTGGAAAAAAAAATATTTTTTTAGTTACTTTGGAAAAAAAAATATTTTTTTAGTTACTTTGGAAAAAAAAATATTTTTTTAGTTACTTTGGAAAAAAAAATATTTTTTTAGTTACTTTGGAAAAAAAAATATTTTTTTAGTTACTTTGGAAAAAAAAATATTTTTTTAGTTACTTTGGAAAAAAAAATATTTTTTTAGTTACTTTGGAAAAAAAAATATTTTTTTAGTTACTTTGGAAAAAAAAATATTTTTTTAGTTACTTTGGAAAAAAAAATATTTTTTTAGTTACTTTGGAAAAAAAAATATTTTTTTAGTTACTTTGGAAAAAAAAATATTTTTTTAGTTACTTTGGAAAAAAAAATATTTTTTTAGTTACTTTGGAAAAAAAAAATTTTTTTAGTTACTTTGGGAAAAAAAATAATTTTTTAGTTACTTTGGAAAAAAAAAAATTTTTTAGTTACTTTGGAAAAAAAAATATTTTTTTAGTTTCTTTGGAAAAAAAAAAAATTTTTTAGTTACTTTGGAAAAAAAAAAATTTTTTTAGTTACTTTGGAAAAAAAAATTTTTTTTAGTTTCTTTGGAAAAAAAAAATTTTTTTTTAGTTACTTTGGAAAAAAAAATATTTTTTTAGTTTCTTTGGAAAAAAAATTTTTTTTTTAGTTTCTTTGGAAAAAAAAATATTTTTTTAGTTACTTTGGAAAAAAAATATTTTTTTAGTTACTTTGGAAAAAAAATATTTTTTTAGTTACTTTGGAAAAAAAAATATTTTTTTAGTTACTTTGGAAAAAAAAATATTTTTTTTAGTTACTTTGGAAAAAAAAATATTTTTTTAGTTACTTTGGAAAAAAAAATATTTTTTTAGTTACTTTGGAAAAAAAAATATTTTTTTAGTTACTTTGGAAAAAAAAATATTTTTTTAGTTACTTTGGAAAAAAAAATATTTTTTTAGTTTCTTTGGAAAAAAAAAAAAATTTTTAGTTACTTTGGAAAAAAAAAATTTTTTTTAGTTACTTTGGAAAAAAAAATTTTTTTTAGTTTCTTTGGAAAAAAAAAATTTTTTTTTAGTTACTTTGGAAAAAAAAATATTTTTTTAGTTTCTTTGGAAAAATTTTTTTTTTTTAGTTTCTTTGGAAAAAAAAATATTTTTTTAGTTACTTTGGAAAAAAAATATTTTTTTAGTTACTTTGGAAAAAAAATATTTTTTTAGTTACTTTGGAAAAAAAAATATTTTTTTAGTTACTTTGGAAAAAAAAATATTTTTTTTAGTTACTTTGGAAAAAAAAATATTTTTTTAGTTACTTTGGAAAAAAAAATATTTTTTTAGTTACTTTGGAAAAAAAAATATTTTTTTAGTTACTTTGGAAAAAAAAATATTTTTTTAGTTACTATGGAAAAAAAAATATTTTTTTAGTTACTTTGGAAAAAAAAATATTTTTTTAGTTACTTTGGAAAAAAAAATATTTTTTTAGTTACTTTGGAAAAAAAAATATTTTTTTAGTTACTTTGGAAAAAAAAATATTTTTTTAGTTACTTTGGAAAAAAATATATTTTTTTAGTTACTTTGGGAAAAAAATAATTTTTTAGTTACTTTGGAAAAAAAATTTTTTTTTAGTTTCTTTGGAAAAATAAATATTTTTTTAGTTACTTTGGAAAAAAAAAAATTTTTTTAGTTACTTTGGAAAAAAAATATATTTTTTTAGTTTCTTTGGAAAAAAAAAAATTTTTTTAGTTACTTTGGAAAAAAATATATTTTTTTAGTTTCTTTGGAAAAAAAAATATTTTTTTAGTTACTTTGGAAAAAAAATATTTTTTTAGTTACTTTGGAAAAAAAAAAAATTTTTTAGTTACTTTGGAAAAAAAAATATTTTTTTAGTTTCTTTGGAAAAAAAAATATTTTTTTAGTTACTTTGGAAAAAAAAATATTTTTTTAGTTACTTTGGAAAAAAAAATATTTTTTTAGTTACTTTGGAAAAAAAAATATTTTTTTAGTTACTTTGGAAAAAAAATATTTTTTTAGTTACTTTGGGAAAAAAAATATTTTTTTAGTTACTTTGGAAAAAAAAATATTTTTTTAGTTACTTTGGGAAAAAAAATATTTTTTTAGTTACTTTGGAAAAAAAAATATTTTTTTAGTTACTTTGGAAAAAAAAATATTTTTTTAGTTACTTTGGAAAAAAAAATATTTTTTTAGTTACTTTGGAAAAAAAAATATTTTTTTAGTTACTTTGGGAAAAAAAATATTTTTTTAGTTACTTTGGAAATAAAAATATTTTTTTAGTTACTTTGGAAAAAAAATATTTTTTTAGTTACTTTGGAAAAAAAAATATTTTTTTAGTTACTTTGGAAAAAAAATATTTTTTTAGTTACTTTTGAAAAAAAAATATTTTTTTAGTTACTTTGGAAAAAAAATATTTTTTTAGTTACTTTGGAAAAAAAATATTTTTTTAGTTACTTTGGAAAAAAAAATATTTTTTTAGTTACTTTGGAAAAAAAAATATTTTTTTAGTTACTTTGGAAAAAAAAAATTTTTTTTAGTTACTTTGGAAAAAAAAATATTTTTTTAGTTTCTTTGGAAAAAAAAAATTTTTTAGTTACTTTGGAAAAAAAAATATTTTTTTAGTTTCTTTGGGAAAAAAAATATTTTTTTAGTTACTTTGGAAAAAAAAATATTTTTTTAGTTACTTTGGAAAAAAAAATATTTTTTTAGTTTCTTTGGAAAAAGAAATATTTTTTTAGTTACTTTGGGAAAAAAAATATTTTTTTAGTTACTTTGGAAAAAAAAATATTTTTTTAGTTACTTTGGAAAAAAAATATATTTTTTTAGTTACTTTGGAAAAAAAAATATTTTTTTAGTTACTTTGGAAAAAAAAATATTTTTTTAGTTACTTTGGAAAAAAAAAATTTTTTTTAGTTACTTTGGAAAAAAAAAAATTTTTTTAGTTACTTTGGAAAAAAAAATATTTTTTTAGTTACTTTGGAAAAAAAAATATTTTTTTAGTTACTTTGGAAAAAAAAATATTTTTTTAGTTACTTTGGAAAACAAAATATTTTTTTAGTTACTTTGGAAAAAAAAATATTTTTTTAGTTACTTTGGAAAAAAAAATATTTTTTTAGTTACTTTGGAAAAAAATATATTTTTTTAGTTACTTTGGAAAAAAAAATATTTTTTTAGTTACTTTGGAAAAAAAAATATTTTTTTAGTTACTTTGGGAAAAAAATATTTTTTTAGTTACTTTGGAAAAAAAAATATTTTTTTAGTTACTTTGGAAAAAAAAAATTTTTTTAGTTACTTTGGAAAAAAAAATATTTTTTTAGTTACTTTGGAAAAAAAAATATTTTTTTAGTTACTTTGGGAAAAAAAATAATTTTTTAGTTACTTTGGAAAAAAAAATTTTTTTTTAGTTACTTTGGAAAAAAAAATATTTTTTTAGTTTCTTTGGAAAAAAAAATATTTTTTTAGTTACTTTGGAAAAAAAATATTTTTTTTAGTTACTTTGGAAAAAAAAATATTTTTTTAGTTTCTTTGGAAAAAAAAAAATTTTTTTAGTTACTTTGGAAAAAAAAATATTTTTTTAGTTTCTTTGGAAAAAAAAATATTTTTTTAGTTACTTTGGAAAAAAAAATATTTTTTTAGTTACTTTGGAAAAAAAAATTTTTTTTTAGTTACTTTGGAAAAAAAATATTTTTTTAGTTTCTTTGGAAAAAAAAATTTTTTTTTAGTTACTTTGGAAAAAAAAATATTTTTTTAGTTACTTTGGAAAAAAAAATATTTTTTTAGTTACTTTGGAAAAAAAAATATTTTTTTAGTTACTTTGGAAAAAAAATATTTTTTTAGTTACTTTGGAAAAAAAAAATATTTTTTTAGTTATTTTGGAAAAAAAAAATATTTTTTTAGTTACTTTGGAAAAAAAAATATTTTTTTAGTTACTTTGGAAAAAAAAATATTTTTTTAGTTACTTTGGAAAAAAAAAATTTTTTTAGTTACTTTGGAAAAAAAAAATTTTTTTAGTTACTTTGGAAAAAAAAAATTTTTTTTTAGTTACTTTGGAAAAAAAAATATTTTTTTAGTTTCTTTGGAAAAAAAAAAAAAATTTTAGTTACTTTGGGAAAAAAAATATTTTTTTAGTTTCTTTGGGAAAAAAAATATTTTTTTAGTTACTTTGGAAAAAAAAATATTTTTTTAGTTACTTTGGAAAAAAAAATATTTTTTTAGTTACTTTGGAAAAAAAAATATTTTTTTAGTTTCTTTGGAAAAAGAAATATTTTTTTAGTTACTTTGGGAAAAAAAATATTTTTTTAGTTACTTTGGAAAAAAAAATATTTTTTTAGTTACTTTGGAAAAAAAAATATTTTTTTAGTTACTTTGGAAAAAAAATATTTTTTTAGTTACTTTGGAAAAAAAAATATTTTTTTAGTTACTTTGGAAAAAAAAATATTTTTTTAGTTACTTTGGAAAAAAAAATATTTTTTTAGTTACTTTGGAAAAAAATTTTTTTTTAGTTACTTTGGAAAAAAAAATATTTTTTTAGTTTCTTTGGAAAAAAAATATTTTTTTTAGTTACTTTGGAAAAAAAAATATTTTTTTAGTTTCTTTGGGAAAAAAATATTTTTTTAGTTACTTTGGAAAAAAAAAATATTTTTTTAGTTACTTTGGGAAAAAAAATATTTTTTTAGTTACTTTGGAAAAAAAAATATTTTTTTAGTTACTTTGGAAAAAAAATTATTTTTTTAGTTACTTTGGAAAAAAAAATATTTTTTTAGTTACTTTGGAAAAAAAAATATTTTTTTAGTTACTTTGGAAAAAAAAATATTTTTTAGTTACTTTGGAAAAAAAAATATTTTTTTAGTTTCTTTGGAAAAAAAAAAATTTTTTAGTTACTTTGGAAAAAAAAATATTTTTTTAGTTTCTTTGGGAAAAAAAATATTTTTTTAGTTACTTTGGAAAAAAAAATATTTTTTTAGTTACTTTGGAAAAAAAAATATTTTTTAGTTACTTTGGAAAAAAAAATATTTTTTTAGTTACTTTGGAAAAAAAAATATTTTTTAGTTACTTTGGAAAAAAAAATATTTTTTTAGTTTCTTTGGAAAAAAAAAAAAATTTTAGTTACTTTGGAAAAAAAAATATTTTTTTAGTTTCTTTGGGAAAAAAAATATTTTTTTAGTTACTTTGGAAAAAAAATTATTTTTTTAGTTACTTTGGAAAAAAAAATATTTTTTTAGTTACTTTGGAAAAAAAAATATTTTTTTAGTTTCTTTGGAAAAAAAAATATTTTTTTAGTTACTTTGGAAAAAAAAATATTTTTTTAGTTACTTTGGAAAAAAAAATATTTTTTTAGTTACTTTGGAAAAAAAAATATTTTTTTAGTTACTTTGGAAAAAAAAATATTTTTTTAGTTACTTTGGGAAAAAAAATATTTTTTTAGTTACTTTGGAAAAAAAAATATTTTTTTAGTTTCTTTGGAAAAAAAATATTTTTTTAGTTTCTTTGGAAAAAAAATATTTTTTTTAGTTACTTTGGAAAAAAAAATATTTTTTTAGTTACTTTGGAAAAAAAAATATTTTTTTAGTTACTTTGGAAAAAAAAAAAAATTTTTAGTTTCTTTGGAAAAAAAAATATTTTTTTAGTTACTTTGGAAAAAAAAATATTTTTTTAGTTACTTTGGAAAAAAAAATATTTTTTTAGTTACTTTGGAAAAAAAAATATTTTTTTAGTTACTTTGGAAAAAAAAATATTTTTTTAGTTACTTTGGAAAAAAAAATATTTTTTTAGTTACTTTGGAAAAAAAAATATTTTTTTAGTTACTTTGGAAAAAAAAATATTTTTTTAGTTACTTTGGAAAAAAAAATATTTTTTTAGTTACTTTGGGAAAAAAAATAATTTTTTAGTTACTTTGGAAAAAAAATATTTTTTTAGTTACTTTGGAAAAAAAAATATTTTTTTAGTTTCTTTGGAAAAAAAAAAATTTTTTTAGTTACTTTGGAAAAAAAAAAATTTTTTTAGTTACTTTGGAAAAAAAAATTTTTTTTAGTTTCTTTGGAAAAAAAAAATTTTTTTTTAGTTACTTTGGAAAAAAAAATATTTTTTTAGTTTCTTTGGAAAAAAAATTTTTTTTTTAGTTTCTTTGGAAAAAAAAATATTTTTTTAGTTACTTTGGAAAAAAAATATTTTTTTAGTTACTTTGGAAAAAAAATATTTTTTTAGTTACTTTGGAAAAAAAAATATTTTTTTAGTTACTTTGGAAAAAAAAATATTTTTTTTAGTTACTTTGGAAAAAAAAATATTTTTTTAGTTACTTTGGAAAAAAAAATATTTTTTTAGTTACTTTGGAAAAAAAATTATTTTTTTAGTTACTTTGGAAAAAAAAATATTTTTTTAGTTACTTTGGAAAAAAAAATATTTTTTTAGTTACTTTGGAAAAAAAAATATTTTTTTAGTTACTTTGGAAAAAAAAATATTTTTTTAGTTACTTTGGAAAAAAAAATATTTTTTTAGTTACTTTGGAAAAAAAAATATTTTTTTAGTTACTTTGGAAAAAAATATATTTTTTTAGTTACTTTGGGAAAAAAATAATTTTTTAGTTACTTTGGAAAAAAAAAAATTTTTTAGTTTCTTTGGAAAAAGAAATATTTTTTTAGTTACTTTGGAAAAAAAAAAATTTTTTTAGTTACTTTGGAAAAAAAATATATTTTTTTAGTTTCTTTGGAAAAAAAAAAATTTTTTTAGTTACTTTGGAAAAAAATATATTTTTTTAGTTTCTTTGGAAAAAAAAATATTTTTTTAGTTACTTTGGAAAAAAAAAATTTTTTTAGTTACTTTGGAAAAAAAAAAAATTTTTTAGTTACTTTGGAAAAAAAAATATTTTTTTAGTTTCTTTGGAAAAAAAAATATTTTTTTAGTTACTTTGGAAAAAAAAATATTTTTTTAGTTACTTTGGAAAAAAAAAAATTTTTTTAGTTACTTTGGAAAAAAAAATATTTTTTTAGTTACTTTGGAAAAAAAATATTTTTTTAGTTACTTTGGGAAAAAAAATATTTTTTTAGTTACTTTGGAAAAAAAAATATTTTTTTAGTTACTTTGGGAAAAAAAATATTTTTTTAGTTACTTTGGAAAAAAAAATATTTTTTTAGTTACTTTGGAAAAAAAAATATTTTTTTAGTTACTTTGGAAAAAAAATATTTTTTTAGTTACTTTGGAAAAAAAAATATTTTTTTAGTTACTTTGGGAAAAAAAATATTTTTTTAGTTACTTTGGAAATAAAAATATTTTTTTAGTTACTTTGGAAAAAAAATATTTTTTTAGTTACTTTGGAAAAAAAAATATTTTTTTAGTTACTTTGGAAAAAAAAAATATTTTTTAGTTACTTTTGAAAAAAAAATATTTTTTTAGTTACTTTGGAAAAAAAATATTTTTTTAGTTACTTTGGAAAAAAAATATTTTTTTAGTTACTTTGGAAAAAAAAATATTTTTTTAGTTACTTTGGAAAAAAAAATATTTTTTTAGTTACTTTGGAAAAAAAAAATTTTTTTTAGTTACTTTGGAAAAAAAAATATTTTTTTAGTTTCTTTGGAAAAAAAAAAATTTTTTAGTTACTTTGGAAAAAAAAATATTTTTTTAGTTTCTTTGGGAAAAAAAATATTTTTTTAGTTACTTTGGAAAAAAAAATATTTTTTTAGTTACTTTGGAAAAAAAAATATTTTTTTAGTTTCTTTGGAAAAAGAAATATTTTTTTAGTTACTTTGGGAAAAAAAATATTTTTTTAGTTACTTTGGAAAAAAAAATATTTTTTTAGTTACTTTGGAAAAAAAAATATTTTTTTAGTTACTTTGGAAAAAAAAATATTTTTTTAGTTACTTTGGAAAAAAAAATATTTTTTTAGTTACTTTGGAAAAAAAAATATTTTTTTAGTTACTTTGGAAAAAAAAATATTTTTTTAGTTACTTTGGAAAAAAAAATATTTTTTTAGTTACTTTGGAAAAAAAAATATTTTTTTAGTTACTTTGGAAAAAAAAATATTTTTTTAGTTACTTTGGAAAAAAAAATATTTTTTTAGTTACTTTGGAAAAAAAAATATTTTTTTAGTTACTTTGGAAAAAAAAATATTTTTTTAGTTACTTTGGAAAAAAATATATTTTTTTAGTTACTTTGGAAAAAAAAATATTTTTTTAGTTACTTTGGAAAAAAAAATATTTTTTTAGTTACTTTGGGAAAAAAATATTTTTTTAGTTACTTTGGAAAAAAAAATATTTTTTTAGTTACTTTGGAAAAAAAAAAAATTTTTTAGTTACTTTGGAAAAAAAAATATTTTTTTAGTTACTTTGGAAAAAAAAATATTTTTTTAGTTACTTTGGGAAAAAAAATAATTTTTTAGTTACTTTGGAAAAAAAAAATTTTTTTTAGTTACTTTGGAAAAAAAAATATTTTTTTAGTTTCTTTGGAAAAAAAAATATTTTTTTAGTTACTTTGGAAAAAAAATATTTTTTTTAGTTACTTTGGAAAAAAAAATATTTTTTTAGTTTCTTTGGAAAAAAAAAATTTTTTTTAGTTACTTTGGAAAAAAAAATATTTTTTTAGTTTCTTTGGAAAAAAAAATATTTTTTTAGTTACTTTGGAAAAAAAAATATTTTTTTAGTTACTTTGGAAAAAAAAATTTTTTTTTAGTTACTTTGGAAAAAAAATATTTTTTTAGTTTCTTTGGAAAAAAAAATTTTTTTTTAGTTACTTTGGAAAAAAAAATATTTTTTTAGTTACTTTGGAAAAAAAAATATTTTTTTAGTTACTTTGGAAAAAAAAATATTTTTTTAGTTACTTTGGAAAAAAAATATTTTTTTAGTTACTTTGGAAAAAAATATATTTTTTTAGTTATTTTGGAAAAAAAAATATTTTTTTAGTTACTTTGGAAAAAAAAATATTTTTTTAGTTACTTTGGAAAAAAAAATATTTTTTTAGTTACTTTGGAAAAAAAAAATTTTTTTAGTTACTTTGGAAAAAAAAAATTTTTTTAGTTACTTTGGAAAAAAAATTTTTTTTTTTTGTTACTTTGGAAAAAAAAATATTTTTTTAGTTTCTTTGGAAAAAAAAAAAAAATTTTAGTTACTTTGGGAAAAAAAATATTTTTTTAGTTTCTTTGGGAAAAAAAATATTTTTTTAGTTACTTTGGAAAAAAAAATATTTTTTTAGTTACTTTGGAAAAAAAAATATTTTTTTAGTTACTTTGGAAAAAAAAATATTTTTTTAGTTTCTTTGGAAAAAGAAATATTTTTTTAGTTACTTTGGGAAAAAAAATATTTTTTTAGTTACTTTGGAAAAAAAAATATTTTTTTAGTTACTTTGGAAAAAAAAATATTTTTTTAGTTACTTTGGAAAAAAAATATTTTTTTAGTTACTTTGGAAAAAAAAATATTTTTTTAGTTACTTTGGAAAAAAAAATATTTTTTTAGTTTCTTTGGAAAAAAAATATTTTTTTTAGTTACTTTGGAAAAAAAAATATTTTTTTAGTTTCTTTGGGAAAAAAATATTTTTTTAGTTACTTTGGAAAAAAAAAATATTTTTTTAGTTACTTTGGGAAAAAAAATATTTTTTTAGTTACTTTGGAAAAAAAAATATTTTTTTAGTTTCTTTGGAAAAAAAAATATTTTTTTAGTTACTTTGGGAAAAAAAATATTTTTTTAGTTACTTTGGAAAAAAAAATATTTTTTTAGTTACTTTGGGAAAAAAAATATTTTTTTAGTTACTTTGGAAAAAAAAATATTTTTTTAGTTACTTTGGAAAAAAAAATATTTTTTTAGTTACTTTGGAAAAAAAAATATTTTTTTAGTTACTTTGGAAAAAAAAATATTTTTTTAGTTACTTTGGGAAAAAAAATATTTTTTTAGTTACTTTGGAAATAAAAATATTTTTTTAGTTACTTTGGAAAAAAAATATTTTTTTAGTTACTTTGGAAAAAAAAATATTTTTTTAGTTACTTTGGAAAAAAAATATTTTTTTAGTTACTTTTGAAAAAAAAATATTTTTTTAGTTACTTTGGAAAAAAAATATTTTTTTAGTTACTTTGGAAAAAAAATATTTTTTTAGTTACTTTGGAAAAAAAAATATTTTTTTAGTTACTTTGGAAAAAAAAATATTTTTTTAGTTACTTTGGAAAAAAAAAATTTTTTTTAGTTACTTTGGAAAAAAAAAAATTTTTTTAGTTTCTTTGGAAAAAAAAAATTTTTTTAGTTACTTTGGAAAAAAAAATATTTTTTTAGTTTCTTTGGGAAAAAAAATATTTTTTTAGTTACTTTGGAAAAAAAAATATTTTTTTAGTTACTTTGGAAAAAAAAATATTTTTTTAGTTTCTTTGGAAAAAGAAATATTTTTTTAGTTACTTTGGGAAAAAAAATATTTTTTTAGTTACTTTGGAAAAAAAAATATTTTTTTAGTTACTTTGGAAAAAAAAATATTTTTTTAGTTACTTTGGAAAAAAAAATATTTTTTTAGTTACTTTGGAAAAAAAAATATTTTTTTAGTTACTTTGGAAAAAAAAAATTTTTTTTAGTTACTTTGGAAAAAAAAAAATTTTTTTAGTTACTTTGGAAAAAAAAATATTTTTTTAGTTACTTTGGAAAAAAAATATTTTTTTAGTTACTTTGGAAAAAAAAATATTTTTTTAGTTACTTTGGAAAACAAAATATTTTTTTAGTTACTTTGGAAAAAAAAATATTTTTTTAGTTACTTTGGAAAAAAAAATATTTTTTTAGTTACTTTGGAAAAAAATATATTTTTTTAGTTACTTTGGAAAAAAAAATATTTTTTTAGTTACTTTGGAAAAAAAAATATTTTTTTAGTTACTTTGGGAAAAAAATATTTTTTTAGTTACTTTGGAAAAAAAAATATTTTTTTAGTTACTTTGGAAAAAAAAAATTTTTTTAGTTACTTTGGAAAAAAAAATATTTTTTTAGTTACTTTGGAAAAAAAAATATTTTTTTAGTTACTTTGGGAAAAAAAATAATTTTTTAGTTACTTTGGAAAAAAAATTTTTTTTTTAGTTACTTTGGAAAAAAAAATATTTTTTTAGTTTCTTTGGAAAAAAAAATATTTTTTTAGTTACTTTGGAAAAAAAATATTTTTTTTAGTTACTTTGGAAAAAAAAATATTTTTTTAGTTTCTTTGGAAAAAAAAAATTTTTTTAGTTACTTTGGAAAAAAAAATATTTTTTTAGTTTCTTTGGAAAAAAAAATATTTTTTTAGTTACTTTGGAAAAAAAAATATTTTTTTAGTTACTTTGGAAAAAAAAATTTTTTTTAGTTACTTTGGAAAAAAAATATTTTTTTAGTTTCTTTGGAAAAAAAATTTTTTTTTTAGTTACTTTGGAAAAAAAAATATTTTTTTAGTTACTTTGGAAAAAAAAATATTTTTTTAGTTACTTTGGAAAAAAAAATATTTTTTTTTTTAGTTACTTTGGAAAAAAAAATATTTTTTTAGTTTCTTTGGAAAAAAAATATTTTTTTAGTTTCTTTGGAAAAAAAATATTTTTTTTAGTTACTTTGGAAAAAAAAATATTTTTTTAGTTACTTTGGAAAAAAAAATATTTTTTTAGTTACTTTGGAAAAAAAAAAAAATTTTTTAGTTTCTTTGGAAAAAAAAATATTTTTTTAGTTACTTTGGAAAAAAAAATATTTTTTTAGTTACTTTGGAAAAAAAAATATTTTTTTAGTTACTTTGGAAAAAAAAATATTTTTTTAGTTACTTTGGAAAAAAAAATATTTTTTTAGTTACTTTGGAAAAAAAAATATTTTTTTAGTTACTTTGGAAAAAAAAATATTTTTTTAGTTACTTTGGAAAAAAAAATATTTTTTTAGTTACTTTGGAAAAAAAAATATTTTTTTAGTTACTTTGGAAAAAAAAATATTTTTTTAGTTACTTTGGAAAAAAAAATATTTTTTTAGTTACTTTGGAAAAAAAATTATTTTTTTAGTTACTTTGGAAAAAAAAATATTTTTTTAGTTACTTTGGAAAAAAAAATATTTTTTTAGTTACTTTGGAAAAAAAAATATTTTTTAATTACTTTGGAAAAAAAAATATTTTTTTAGTTTCTTTGGAAAAAAAAATTTTTTTTAGTTACTTTGGAAAAAAAAATATTTTTTTAGTTTCTTTGGGAAAAAAAATATTTTTTTAGTTACTTTGGAAAAAAAAATATTTTTTTAGTTACTTTGGAAAAAAAAATATTTTTTAGTTACTTTGGAAAAAAAAAAATATTTTTTAGTTACTTTGGAAAAAAAAAATTTTTTTAGTTACTTTGGAAAAAAAAATATTTTTTTAGTTTCTTTGGAAAAAAAAAAAAAATTTTAGTTACTTTGGAAAAAAAAATATTTTTTTAGTTTCTTTGGGAAAAAAAAATATTTTTTTAGTTACTTTGGAAAACAAATTATTTTTTTAGTTACTTTGGAAAAAAAAATATTTTTTTAGTTACTTTGGAAAAAAAAATATTTTTTTAGTTTCTTTGGAAAAAAAAATATTTTTTTAGTTACTTTGGAAAAAAAAATATTTTTTTAGTTACTTTGGAAAAAAAAATATTTTTTTAGTTTCTTTGGAAAAAAAATATTTTTTTTAGTTACTTTGGAAAAAAAAATATTTTTTTAGTTTCTTTGGGAAAAAAATATTTTTTTAGTTACTTTGGAAAAAAAAAATATTTTTTTAGTTACTTTGGGAAAAAAAATATTTTTTTAGTTACTTTGGAAAAAAAAATATTTTTTTAGTTTCTTTGGAAAAAAAAATATTTTTTTAGTTACTTTGGAAAAAAAAATATTTTTTTAGTTACTTTGGAAAAAAAAATATTTTTTTAGTTACTTTGGAAAAAAAAATATTTTTTTAGTTACTTTGGAAAAAAAAATATTTTTTTAGTTACTTTGGAAAAAAAATTATTTTTTTAGTTACTTTGGAAAAAAAAATATTTTTTTAGTTACTTTGGAAAAAAAAATATTTTTTTAGTTACTTTGGAAAAAAAAATATTTTTTAGTTACTTTGGAAAAAAAAATATTTTTTTAGTTTCTTTGGAAAAAAAATTTTTTTTTAGTTACTTTGGAAAAAAAAATATTTTTTTAGTTTCTTTGGGAAAAAAAATATTTTTTTAGTTACTTTGGAAAAAAAAATATTTTTTTAGTTACTTTGGAAAAAAAAATATTTTTTAGTTACTTTGGAAAAAAAAAAATTTTTTTAGTTACTTTGGAAAAAAAAAAATTTTTTAGTTACTTTGGAAAAAAAAATATTTTTTTAGTTTCTTTGGAAAAAAAAAAAAAATTTTAGTTACTTTGGAAAAAAAAATATTTTTTTAGTTTCTTTGGGAAAAAAAATATTTTTTTAGTTACTTTGGAAAACAAATTATTTTTTTAGTTACTTTGGAAAAAAAAATATTTTTTTAGTTACTTTGGAAAAAAAAATATTTTTTTAGTTTCTTTGGAAAAAAAAATATTTTTTTAGTTACTTTGGAAAAAAAAATATTTTTTTAGTTACTTTGGAAAAAAAAATATTTTTTTAGTTACTTTGGAAAAAAAAATATTTTTTTAGTTACTTTGGAAAAAAAAATATTTTTTTAGTTACTTTGGGAAAAAAAATATTTTTTTAGTTACTTTGGAAAAAAAAATATTTTTTTAGTTTCTTTGGAAAAAAAATATTTTTTTAGTTTCTTTGGAAAAAAAATATTTTTTTTAGTTACTTTGGAAAAAAAAATATTTTTTTAGTTACTTTGGAAAAAAAAATATTTTTTTAGTTACTTTGGAAAAAAAAAAATTTTTTTAGTTTCTTTGGAAAAAAAAATATTTTTTTAGTTACTTTGGAAAAAAAAATATTTTTTTAGTTACTTTGGAAAAAAAAATATTTTTTTAGTTACTTTGGAAAAAAAAATATTTTTTTAGTTACTTTGGAAAAAAAAATATTTTTTTAGTTACTTTGGAAAAAAAAATATTTTTTTAGTTACTTTGGAAAAAAAAATATTTTTTTAGTTACTTTGGAAAAAAAAATATTTTTTTAGTTACTTTGGAAAAAAAATATTTTTTTAGTTACTTTGGGAAAAAAAATAATTTTTTAGTTACTTTGGAAAAAAAAAAAAATTTTAGTTACTTTGGAAAAAAAAATTTTTTTTAGTTTCTTTGGAAAAAAAAATATTTTTTTAGTTACTTTGGAAAAAAAAAAAAAATTTTTGTTACTTTGGAAAAAATATATATTTTTTTAGTTTCTTTGGAAAAAAAAATAATTTTTTAGTTACTTTGGAAAAAAAAATATTTTTTTAGTTTCTTTGGAAAAAAAAATATTTTTTTAGTTACTTTGGAAAAAAAAATATTTTTTTAGTTACTTTGGAAAAAACAATATTTTTTTAGTTACTTTGGAAAAAAAAATATTTTTTTAGTTACTTTGGAAAAAAAATATTTTTTTAGTTACTTTGGAAAAAAAACATTTTTTTAGTTATTTTGGAAAAAAAATATTTTTTTAGTTACTTTGGAAAAAAAAATATTTTTTTAGTTACTTTGGAAAAAAAAATATTTTTTTTGTTACTTTGGAAAAAAAATATTTTTTTAGTTACTTTGGAAAAAAAATATTTTTTTAGTTACTTTGGAAAAAAAAATATTTTTTTAGTTACTTTGGAAAAAAAAATATTTTTTTAGTTACTTTGGAAAAAAAAATATTTTTTTAGTTTCTTTGGAAAAAAAAAAAATTTTTAGTTACTTTGGGAAAAAAAATTTTTTTTTAGTTTCTTTGGGAAAAAAAATATTTTTTTAGTTACTTTGGAAAAAAAATTTTTTTTTTAGTTTCTTTGGAAAAAAAAAAAAATTTTAGTTACTTTGGGAAAAAAAATATTTTTTTAGTTTCTTTGGGAAAAAAAATATTTTTTTAGTTACTTTGGAAAAAAAAATATTTTTTTAGTTACTTTGGAAAAAAAAATATTTTTTTAGTTACTTTGGAAAAAAATATATATTTTTAGTTTCTTTGGAAAAAAAAATATTTTTTTAGTTACTTTGGAAAAAAAAATATTTTTTTAGTTACTTTGGAAAAAAAAATATTTTTTTAGTTACTTTGGAAAAAAAAATATTTTTTTAGTTACTTTGGAAAACAAAATATTTTTTTAGTTACTTTGGAAAAAAAAATATTTTTTTAGTTACTTTGGAAAAAAAAATATTTTTTTAGTTACTTTGGAAAAAAAAATATTTTTTTAGTTACTTTGGAAAAAAAAAATATTTTTTTAGTTACTTTGGAAAAAAAAATATTTTTTTAGTTACTTTGGAAAAAAAAATATTTTTTTAGTTACTTTGGAAAAAAAATATTTTTTTAGTTACTTTGGAAAAAAAAATATTTTTTTAGTTACTTTGGAAAAAAAAATATTTTTTAGTTACTTTGGAAAAAAAAATATTTTTTTAGTTTCTTTGGAAAAAAAAAAAATTTTTTAGTTACTTTGGAAAAAAAAATATTTTTTTAGTTTCTTTGGGAAAAAAAATATTTTTTTAGTTACTTTGGAAAAAAAAATATTTTTTTAGTTACTTTGGAAAAAAAAATATTTTTTTAGTTACTTTGGAAAAAAAAATATTTTTTTAGTTTCTTTGGAAAAAAAAATATTTTTTTAGTTACTTTGGAAAAAAAAATATTTTTTTAGTTACTTTGGAAAAAAAAATATTTTTTTAGTTACTTTGGAAAAAAAAAAATTTTTTTAGTTACTTTGGAAAAAAAAATATTTTTTTAGTTACTTTGGAAAAAAAAATATTTTTTTAGTTACTTTGGAAAAAAAAATATTTTTTTAGTTACTTTGGAAAAAAATATATTTTTTTAGTTACTTTGGAAAAAAAAATATTTTTTTAATTACTTTGGAAAAAAAAAATTTTTTTAGTTACTTTGGAAAAAAAAATTTTTTTTTAGTTACTTTGGAAAAAAAAAATATTTTTTTAGTTACTTTGGAAAAAAAAATATTTTTTTAGTTACTTTGGAAACAAAAATATTTTTTTAGTTACTTTGGAAACAAAAATATTTTTTTAGTTACTTTGGAAAAAAAAATATTTTTTTAGTTACTTTGGAAAAAAAAATATTTTTTTAGTTACTTTGGAAAAAAAAAAATTTTTTTAGTTACTTTGGAAAAAAAAATATTTTTTTAGTTTCTTTGGAAAAAAAAAAAAAATTTTAGTTACTTTGGGAAAAAAAATTTTTTTTTAGTTTCTTTGGAAAAAAAAATATTTTTTTAGTTACTTTGGAAAAAAAAATATTTTTTTAGTTACTTTGGAAAAAAAAATATTTTTTTAGTTACTTTGGAAAAAAAAATATTTTTTTAGTTACTTTGGAAAAAAAAATATTTTTTTAGTTTCTTTGGAAAAAAATATATTTTTTTAGTTTCTTTGGAAAAAAAAATATTTTTTTAGTTACTTTGGAAAAAAAAATATTTTTTTAGTTACTTTGGAAAAAAAAATATTTTTTTAGTTTCTTTGGAAAAAAAAATATTTTTTTAGTTACTTTGGAAAAAAAAATATTTTTTTAGTTACTTTGGAAAAAAAAATATTTTTTTAGTTACTTTGGAAAAAAAAATATTTTTTTAGTTACTTTGGAAAAAAAAATATTTTTTTAGTTACTTTGGAAAAAAAAATATTTTTTTAGTTACTTTGGAAAAAAAAATATTTTTTTAGTTACTTTGGAAAAAAAAATATTTTTTTAGTTACTTTGGAAAAAAAAAAAAATTTTTAGTTACTTTGGGAAAAAAAATAATTTTTTAGTTACTTTGGAAAAAAAAAAATTTTTTTAGTTACTTTGGAAAAAAAATTTTTTTTTAGTTTCTTTGGAAAAAAAAATATTTTTTTAGTTACTTTGGAAAAAAAAAAAATTTTTTAGTTACTTTGGAAAAAATATATATTTTTTTAGTTTCTTTGGAAAAAAAAAAAATTTTTTAGTTACTTTGGAAAAAAAAATATTTTTTTAGTTTCTTTGGAAAAAAAAATATTTTTTTTAGTTACTTTGGAAAAAAAAATATTTTTTTAGTTACTTTGGAAAAAAATTTTTTTTTTTAGTTACTTTGGAAAAAAAAATTTTTTTTTAGTTACTTTGGAAAAAAAAATATTTTTTTAGTTTCTTTGGAAAAAAAAATATTTTTTTAGTTACTTTGGAAAAAAAAATATTTTTTTAGTTACTTTGGAAAAAACAATATTTTTTTAGTTACTTTGGAAAAAAAAATATTTTTTTAGTTACTTTGGAAAAAAAATATTTTTTTAGTTACTTTGGGAAAAAAAACATTTTTTTTAGTTATTTTGGAAAAAAAATATTTTTTTAGTTACTTTAAAAAAAAATATTTTTTTAGTTACTTTGGAAAAAAAAAATATTTTTTTAGTTACTTTGGAAAAAAAAATATTTTTTTAGTTACTTTGGAAAAAAAAATATTTTTTTAGTTACTTTGGAAAAAAAAATATTTTTTTAGTTACTTTGGAAAAAAAAATATTTTTTTAGTTACTTTGGAAAAAAATATATTTTTTTAGTTACTTTGGAAAAAAAATATTTTTTTAGTTACTTTGGAAAAAAATATTTTTTTTTAGTTACTTTGGAAAAAAATATATTTTTTTAGTTACTTTGGAAAAAAAAATATTTTTTTAGTTACTTTGGAAAAAAAAATATTTTTTTAGTTACTTTGGAAAAAAATATATTTTTTTAGTTACTTTGGAAAAAAATATATTTTTTTAGTTACTTTGGAAAAAAATATATTTTTTTAGTTACTTTGGAAAAAAAAATATTTTTTTAGTTACTTTGGGAAAAAAAATAATTTTTTAGTTACTTTGGAAAAAAAAATTTTTTTTTAGTTACTTTGGAAAAAAAAATATTTTTTTAGTTACTTTGGAAAAAAAAATATTTTTTTAGTTTCTTTGGAAAAAAAATATTTGTTTAGTTACTTTGGAAAAAAAAATATTTTTTTAGTTACTTTGGAAAAAAAAATATTTTTTTAGTTACTTTGGAAAAAAAAATATTTTTTTAGTTACTTTGGAAAAAAATATATTTTTTTAGTTACTTTGGAAAAAAAAATATTTTTTTAGTTTCTTTGGAAAAAGAAATATTTTTTTAGTTACTTTGGGAAAAAAAATATTTTTTTAGTTACTTTGGAAAAAAAAATATTTTTTTAGTTACTTTGGAAAAAAATATATTTTTTTAGTTACTTTGGAAAAAAAAATATTTTTTTAGTTACTTTGGAAAAAAAAATATTTTTTTAGTTACTTTGGGAAAAAAATATTTTTTTAGTTACTTTGGAAAAAAAAATATTTTTTTAGTTACTTTGGAAAAAAAAAAAAATTTTTAGTTACTTTGGAAAAAAAAATATTTTTTTAGTTACTTTGGAAAAAAAAATATTTTTTTAGTTACTTTGGGAAAAAAAATAATTTTTTAGTTACTTTGGAAAAAAAAAATTTTTTTTAGTTACTTTGGAAAAAAAAATATTTTTTTAGTTTCTTTGGAAAAAAAAATATTTTTTTAGTTACTTTGGAAAAAAAATATTTTTTTTAGTTACTTTGGAAAAAAAAATATTTTTTTAGTTTCTTTGGAAAAAAAAAATTTTTTTTAGTTACTTTGGAAAAAAATATATTTTTTTAGTTTCTTTGGAAAAAAAAATATTTTTTTAGTTACTTTGGAAAAAAAAATATTTTTTTAGTTACTTTGGAAAAAAAAATTTTTTTTTAGTTACTTTGGAAAAAAAATATTTTTTTAGTTTCTTTGGAAAAAAAAATTTTTTTTTAGTTACTTTGGAAAAAAAAATATTTTTTTAGTTACTTTGGAAAAAAAAATATTTTTTTAGTTACTTTGGAAAAAAAAATATTTTTTTAGTTACTTTGGAAAAAAAATATTTTTTTAGTTACTTTGGAAAAAAATATATTTTTTTAGTTATTTTGGAAAAAAAAATATTTTTTTAGTTACTTTGGAAAAAAAAATATTTTTTTAGTTACTTTGGAAAAAAAAATATTTTTTTAGTTACTTTGGAAAAAAAAAATTTTTTTAGTTACTTTGGAAAAAAAAATTTTTTTTAGTTACTTTGGAAAAAAATTTTTTTTTTTTTGTTACTTTGGAAAAAAAAATATTTTTTTAGTTTCTTTGGAAAAAAAAAAAAAATTTTAGTTACTTTGGGAAAAAAAATATTTTTTTAGTTTCTTTGGGAAAAAAAATATTTTTTTAGTTACTTTGGAAAAAAAAATATTTTTTTAGTTACTTTGGAAAAAAAAATATTTTTTTAGTTACTTTGGAAAAAAAAATATTTTTTTAGTTTCTTTGGAAAAAGAAATATTTTTTTAGTTACTTTGGGAAAAAAAATATTTTTTTAGTTACTTTGGAAAAAAAAATATTTTTTTAGTTACTTTGGAAAAAAAAATATTTTTTTAGTTACTTTGGAAAAAAAATATTTTTTTAGTTACTTTGGAAAAAAAAATATTTTTTTAGTTACTTTGGAAAAAAAAATATTTTTTTAGTTTCTTTGGAAAAAAAATATTTTTTTTAGTTACTTTGGAAAAAAAAATATTTTTTTAGTTTCTTTGGGAAAAAAATATTTTTTTAGTTACTTTGGAAAAAAAAAATATTTTTTTAGTTACTTTGGGAAAAAAAATATTTTTTTAGTTACTTTGGAAAAAAAAATATTTTTTTAGTTTCTTTGGAAAAAAAAATATTTTTTTAGTTACTTTGGAAAAAAAAATATTTTTTTAGTTACTTTGGAAAAAAAAATATTTTTTTAGTTACTTTGGAAAAAAAAATATTTTTTTAGTTACTTTGGAAAAAAAAATATTTTTTTAGTTACTTTGGAAAAAAAATTATTTTTTTAGTTACTTTGGAAAAAAAAATATTTTTTTAGTTACTTTGGAAAAAAAAATATTTTTTTAGTTACTTTGGAAAAAAAAATATTTTTTAGTTACTTTGGAAAAAAAAATATTTTTTTAGTTTCTTTGGAAAAAAAAAATTTTTTTAGTTACTTTGGAAAAAAAAATATTTTTTTAGTTTCTTTGGGAAAAAAAATATTTTTTTAGTTACTTTGGAAAAAAAATATTTTTTTAGTTACTTTGGAAAAAAAAATATTTTTTAGTTACTTTGGAAAAAAAAAATTTTTTTAGTTACTTTGGAAAAAAAAAAAATTTTTAGTTACTTTGGAAAAAAAAATATTTTTTTAGTTTCTTTGGAAAAAAAAAAAAATTTTAGTTACTTTGGAAAAAAAAATATTTTTTTAGTTTCTTTGGGAAAAAAAATATTTTTTTAGTTACTTTGGAAAACAAATTATTTTTTTAGTTACTTTGGAAAAAAAAATATTTTTTTAGTTACTTTGGAAAAAAAAATATTTTTTTAGTTTCTTTGGAAAAAAAAATATTTTTTTAGTTACTTTGGAAAAAAAAATATTTTTTTAGTTACTTTGGAAAAAAAAATATTTTTTTAGTTACTTTGGAAAAAAAAATATTTTTTTAGTTACTTTGGAAAAAAAAATATTTTTTTAGTTACTTTGGGAAAAAAAATATTTTTTTAGTTACTTTGGAAAAAAAAATATTTTTTTAGTTTCTTTGGAAAAAAAATATTTTTTTAGTTTCTTTGGAAAAAAAATATTTTTTTTAGTTACTTTGGAAAAAAAAATATTTTTTTAGTTACTTTGGAAAAAAAAATATTTTTTTAGTTACTTTGGAAAAAAAAAAATTTTTTTAGTTTCTTTGGAAAAAAAAATATTTTTTTAGTTACTTTGGAAAAAAAAATATTTTTTTAGTTACTTTGGAAAAAAAAATATTTTTTTAGTTACTTTGGGAAAAAAAATATTTTTTTAGTTACTTTGGAAAAAAAATATTTTTTTAGTTACTTTGGAAAAAAAAATATTTTTTTAGTTACTTTGGAAAAAAAAATATTTTTTTAGTTACTTTGGAAAAAAAAATATTTTTTTAGTTACTTTGGAAAAAAAAATATTTTTTTAGTTACTTTGGGAAAAAAAATAATTTTTTAGTTACTTTGGAAAAAAAAAAAATTTTTTAGTTACTTTGGAAAAAAAATTTTTTTTTAGTTTCTTTGGAAAAAAAAATATTTTTTTAGTTACTTTGGAAAAAAAAAAAAATTTTTTGTTACTTTGGAAAAAATATATATTTTTTTAGTTTCTTTGGAAAAAAAAATAATTTTTTAGTTACTTTGGAAAAAAAAATATTTTTTTAGTTTCTTTGGAAAAAAAAATATTTTTTTAGTTACTTTGGAAAAAAAAATATTTTTTTAGTTACTTTGGAAAAAACAATATTTTTTTAGTTACTTTGGAAAAAAAAATATTTTTTTAGTTACTTTGGAAAAAAAATATTTTTTTAGTTACTTTGGAAAAAAAACATTTTTTTAGTTATTTTGGAAAAAAAATATTTTTTTAGTTACTTTGGAAAAAAAAATATTTTTTTAGTTACTTTGGAAAAAAAAATATTTTTTTTGTTACTTTGGAAAAAAAATATTTTTTTAGTTACTTTGGAAAAAAAATATTTTTTTAGTTACTTTGGAAAAAAAAATATTTTTTTAGTTACTTTGGAAAAAAAAATATTTTTTTAGTTACTTTGGAAAAAAAAATATTTTTTTAGTTTCTTTGGAAAAAAAAAAATTTTTAGTTACTTTGGGAAAAAAAAAATTTTTTTAGTTTCTTTGGGAAAAAAAATATTTTTTTAGTTACTTTGGAAAAAAAATTTTTTTTTTAGTTTCTTTGGAAAAAAAAAAAATTTTAGTTACTTTGGGAAAAAAAATATTTTTTTAGTTTCTTTGGGAAAAAAAATATTTTTTTAGTTACTTTGGAAAAAAAAATATTTTTTTAGTTACTTTGGAAAAAAAAATATTTTTTTAGTTACTTTGGAAAAAAATATATATTTTTAGTTTCTTTGGAAAAAAAAATATTTTTTTAGTTACTTTGGAAAAAAAAATATTTTTTTAGTTACTTTGGAAAAAAAAATATTTTTTTAGTTACTTTGGAAAAAAAAATATTTTTTTAGTTACTTTGGAAAACAAAATATTTTTTTAGTTACTTTGGAAAAAAAAATATTTTTTTAGTTACTTTGGAAAAAAAAATATTTTTTTAGTTACTTTGGAAAAAAAAATATTTTTTTAGTTACTTTGGAAAAAAAAAATATTTTTTTAGTTACTTTGGAAAAAAAAATATTTTTTTAGTTACTTTGGAAAAAAAAATATTTTTTTAGTTACTTTGGAAAAAAAATATTTTTTTAGTTACTTTGGAAAAAAAAATATTTTTTTAGTTACTTTGGAAAAAAAAATATTTTTTAGTTACTTTGGAAAAAAAAATATTTTTTTAGTTTCTTTGGAAAAAAAAAAAATTTTTTAGTTACTTTGGAAAAAAAAATATTTTTTTAGTTTCTTTGGGAAAAAAAATATTTTTTTAGTTACTTTGGAAAAAAAAATATTTTTTTAGTTACTTTGGAAAAAAAAATATTTTTTTAGTTACTTTGGAAAAAAAAATATTTTTTTAGTTTCTTTGGAAAAAAAAATATTTTTTTAGTTACTTTGGAAAAAAAAATATTTTTTTAGTTACTTTGGAAAAAAAAATATTTTTTTAGTTACTTTGGAAAAAAAAAAATTTTTTTAGTTACTTTGGAAAAAAAAATATTTTTTTAGTTACTTTGGAAAAAAAAATATTTTTTTAGTTACTTTGGAAAAAAAAATATTTTTTTAGTTACTTTGGAAAAAAAAATATTTTTTTAGTTACTTTGGAAAAAAAAATATTTTTTTAATTACTTTGGAAAAAAAAAAATTTTTTAGTTACTTTGGAAAAAAAAATTTTTTTTTAGTTACTTTGGAAAAAAAAAATATTTTTTTAGTTACTTTGGAAAAAAAAATATTTTTTTAGTTACTTTGGAAACAAAAATATTTTTTTAGTTACTTTTGAAACAAAAATATTTTTTTAGTTACTTTGGAAAAAAAAATATTTTTTTAGTTACTTTGGAAAAAAAAATATTTTTTTAGTTACTTTGGAAACAAAAATATTTTTTTAGTTACTTTGGAAACAAAAATATTTTTTTAGTTACTTTGGAAAAAAAAATATTTTTTTAGTTACTTTGGAAAAAAAAATATTTTTTTAGTTACTTTGGAAAAAAAAAAATTTTTTTAGTTACTTTGGAAAAAAAAATATTTTTTTAGTTTCTTTGGAAAAAAAAAAAAAAATTTTAGTTACTTTGGGAAAAAAAATTTTTTTTTAGTTTCTTTGGAAAAAAAAATATTTTTTTAGTTACTTTGGAAAAAAAAATATTTTTTTAGTTACTTTGGAAAAAAAAATATTTTTTTAGTTACTTTGGAAAAAAAAATATTTTTTTAGTTACTTTGGAAAAAAAAATATTTTTTTAGTTTCTTTGGAAAAAAATATATTTTTTTAGTTTCTTTGGAAAAAAAAATATTTTTTTAGTTACTTTGGAAAAAAAAATATTTTTTTAGTTACTTTGGAAAAAAAAATATTTTTTTAGTTTCTTTGGAAAAAAAAATATTTTTTTAGTTACTTTGGAAAAAAAAATATTTTTTTAGTTACTTTGGAAAAAAAAATATTTTTTTAGTTACTTTGGAAAAAAAAATATTTTTTTAGTTACTTTGGAAAAAAAAATATTTTTTTAGTTACTTTGGAAAAAAAAATATTTTTTTAGTTACTTTGGAAAAAAAAATATTTTTTTAGTTACTTTGGAAAAAAAAATATTTTTTTAGTTACTTTGGAAAAAAAAAAAAATTTTTAGTTACTTTGGGAAAAAAAATAATTTTTTAGTTACTTTGGAAAAAAAAATATTTTTTTAGTTTCTTTGGAAAAAAAAAAAAAAATTTTAGTTACTTTGGGAAAAAAAATTTTTTTTTAGTTTCTTTGGAAAAAAAAATATTTTTTTAGTTACTTTGGAAAAAAAAATATTTTTTTAGTTACTTTGGAAAAAAAAATATTTTTTTAGTTACTTTGGAAAAAAAAATATTTTTTTAGTTACTTTGGAAAAAAAAATATTTTTTTAGTTTCTTTGGAAAAAAATATATTTTTTTAGTTTCTTTGGAAAAAAAAATATTTTTTTAGTTACTTTGGAAAAAAAAATATTTTTTTAGTTACTTTGGAAAAAAAAATATTTTTTTAGTTTCTTTGGAAAAAAAAATATTTTTTTAGTTACTTTGGAAAAAAAAATATTTTTTTAGTTACTTTGGAAAAAAAAATATTTTTTTAGTTACTTTGGAAAAAAAAATATTTTTTTAGTTACTTTGGAAAAAAAAATATTTTTTTAGTTACTTTGGAAAAAAAAATATTTTTTTAGTTACTTTGGAAAAAAAAATATTTTTTTAGTTACTTTGGAAAAAAAAATATTTTTTTAGTTACTTTGGAAAAAAAAAAAAATTTTTAGTTACTTTGGGAAAAAAAATAATTTTTTAGTTACTTTGGAAAAAAAAAATTTTTTTTAGTTACTTTGGAAAAAAAAATTTTTTTTAGTTTCTTTGGAAAAAAAAATATTTTTTTAGTTACTTTGGAAAAAAAAAAAATTTTTTAGTTACTTTGGAAAAAATATATATTTTTTTAGTTTCTTTGGAAAAAAAAAAATTTTTTTAGTTACTTTGGAAAAAAAAATATTTTTTTAGTTTCTTTGGAAAAAAAAATATTTTTTTTAGTTACTTTGGAAAAAAAAATATTTTTTTAGTTACTTTGGAAAAAATTTTTTTTTTTTAGTTACTTTGGAAAAAAAAATATTTTTTTAGTTACTTTGGAAAAAAAAATATTTTTTTAGTTACTTTGGAAAAAAAAATATTTTTTTAGTTACTTTGGAAAAAAAAAAAAATTTTTAGTTACTTTGGGAAAAAAAATAATTTTTTAGTTACTTTGGAAAAAAAAATATTTTTTTAGTTTCTTTGGAAAAAAAAAAAAAAATTTTAGTTACTTTGGGAAAAAAAATTTTTTTTTAGTTTCTTTGGAAAAAAAAATATTTTTTTAGTTACTTTGGAAAAAAAAATATTTTTTTAGTTACTTTGGAAAAAAAAATATTTTTTTAGTTACTTTGGAAAAAAAAATATTTTTTTAGTTACTTTGGAAAAAAAAATATTTTTTTAGTTTCTTTGGAAAAAAATATATTTTTTTAGTTTCTTTGGAAAAAAAAATATTTTTTTAGTTACTTTGGAAAAAAAAATATTTTTTTAGTTACTTTGGAAAAAAAAATATTTTTTTAGTTTCTTTGGAAAAAAAAATATTTTTTTAGTTACTTTGGAAAAAAAAATATTTTTTTAGTTACTTTGGAAAAAAAAATATTTTTTTAGTTACTTTGGAAAAAAAAATATTT
The DNA here is from genome assembly GCF_949748355.1 of Melanostigma gelatinosum. Classification (NCBI taxonomy): domain Eukaryota; kingdom Metazoa; phylum Chordata; class Actinopteri; order Perciformes; family Zoarcidae; genus Melanostigma; species Melanostigma gelatinosum. The sequence continues at coordinate 18,908 of NW_027635220.1, read as the reverse complement.
TTTTAGTTACTTTGGAAAAAAAAATATTTTTTTAGTTACTTTGGAAAAAAAAATATTTTTTTAGTTACTTTGGAAAAAAAAATATTTTTTTAGTTACTTTGGAAAAAAAAATATTTTTTTAGTTACTTTGGAAAAAAAAAAAAATTTTTAGTTACTTTGGGAAAAAAAATAATTTTTTAGTTACTTTGGAAAAAAAAAATTTTTTTTAGTTACTTTGGAAAAAAAATTTTTTTTTAGTTTCTTTGGAAAAAAAAATATTTTTTTAGTTACTTTGGAAAAAAAAAAATTTTTTAGTTACTTTGGAAAAAATATATATTTTTTTAGTTTCTTTGGAAAAAAAAAAATTTTTTTAGTTACTTTGGAAAAAAAAATATTTTTTTAGTTTCTTTGGAAAAAAAAATATTTTTTTTAGTTACTTTGGAAAAAAAAATATTTTTTTAGTTACTTTGGAAAAAATTTTTTTTTTTTAGTTACTTTGGAAAAAAAAATTTTTTTTTAGTTACTTTGGAAAAAAAAATATTTTTTTAGTTTCTTTGGAAAAAAAAATATTTTTTTAGTTACTTTGGAAAAAAAAATATTTTTTTAGTTACTTTGGAAAAAACAATATTTTTTTAGTTACTTTGGAAAAAAAAATATTTTTTTAGTTACTTTGGAAAAAAAATATTTTTTTAGTTACTTTGGGAAAAAAAACATTTTTTTTAGTTATTTTGGAAAAAAAATATTTTTTTAGTTACTTTGGAAAAAAAAATATTTTTTTAGTTACTTTGGAAAAAAAAAATATTTTTTTAGTTACTTTGGAAAAAAAAATATTTTTTTAGTTACTTTGGAAAAAAAAATATTTTTTTAGTTACTTTGGAAAAAAAAATATTTTTTTAGTTACTTTGGAAAAAAAAATATTTTTTTAGTTACTTTGGAAAAAAATATATTTTTTTAGTTACTTTGGAAAAAAAATATTTTTTTAGTTACTTTGGAAAAAAATATTTTTTTTTAGTTACTTTGGAAAAAAATATATTTTTTTAGTTACTTTGGAAAAAAAAATATTTTTTTAGTTACTTTGGAAAAAAAAATATTTTTTTAGTTACTTTGGAAAAAAATATATTTTTTTAGTTACTTTGGAAAAAAATATATTTTTTTAGTTACTTTGGAAAAAAATATATTTTTTTAGTTACTTTGGAAAAAAAAATATTTTTTTAGTTACTTTGGGAAAAAAAATAATTTTTTAGTTACTTTGGAAAAAAAAATTTTTTTTTAGTTACTTTGGAAAAAAAAATATTTTTTTAGTTACTTTGGAAAAAAAAATATTTTTTTAGTTTCTTTGGAAAAAAAATATTTGTTTAGTTACTTTGGAAAAAAAAATATTTTTTTAGTTACTTTGGAAAAAAAAATATTTTTTTAGTTACTTTGGAAAAAAAAATATTTTTTTAGTTACTTTGGAAAAAAATATATTTTTTTAGTTACTTTGGAAAAAAAAATATTTTTTTAGTTTCTTTGGAAAAAGAAATATTTTTTTAGTTACTTTGGGAAAAAAAATATTTTTTTAGTTACTTTGGAAAAAAAAATATTTTTTTAGTTACTTTGGAAAAAAAAATATTTTTTTAGTTACTTTGGGAAAAAAAATATTTTTTTAGTTACTTTGGAAAAAAAAATATTTTTTTAGTTACTTTGGAAAAAAAAATATTTTTTTAGTTACTTTGGAAAAAAAAATATTTTTTTAGTTACTTTGGAAAAAAAAATATTTTTTTAGTTACTTTGGAAAAAAAAATATTTTTTTAGTTACTTTGGAAAAAAAAATATTTTTTTAGTTACTTTGGAAAAAAAATTATTTTTTTAGTTACTTTGGAAAAAAAAATATTTTTTTAGTTACTTTGGAAAAAAAAATATTTTTTTAGTTACTTTGGAAAAAAAAATATTTTTTTAGTTACTTTGGGAAAAAAAATAATTTTTTAGTTACTTTGGAAAAAAAAAAAATTTTTTAGTTACTTTGGAAAAAAAAATATTTTTTTAGTTTCTTTGGAAAAAAAAATATTTTTTTAGTTACTTTGGAAAAAAAATATATTTTTTAGTTACTTTGGAAAAAAAAATATTTTTTTAGTTTCTTTGGAAAAAAAAAATTTTTTTTAGTTACTTTGGAAAAAAATATATTTTTTTAGTTACTTTGGAAAAAAAAATATTTTTTTAGTTACTTTGGAAAAAAAAAAATTTTTTTTAGTTAGTTTGGAAAAAAAATAATTTTTTTAGTTTCTTTGGAAAAAAAAATAATTTTTTAGTTACTTTGGAAAAAAAATATTTTTTTAGTTACTTTGGAAAAAAAAATATTTTTTTAGTTACTTTGGAAAAAAAAATATTTTTTTAGTTACTTTGGAAAAAAAAATATTTTTTTAGTTACTTTGGAAAAAAAAAATATTTTTTTAGTTACTTTGGAAAAAAAAATATTTTTTTAGTTACTTTGGAAAAAAAAATATTTTTTTAGTTACTTTGGAAAAAAAAATATTTTTTTAGTTACTTTGGGAAAAAAATATTTTTTTAGTTACTTTGGAAAAAAAAATATTTTTTTAGTTACTTTGGAAAAAAAAATATTTTTTTAGTTACTTTGGAAAAAAAAAATTTTTTTTAGTTACTTTGGAAAAAAAAATATTTTTTTAGTTACTTTGGGAAAAAAAAATTTTTTTTAGTTACTTTGGAAAAAAAAAATTTTTTTTAGTTACTTTGGAAAAAAAAATATTTTTTTAGTTTCTTTGGAAAAAAAAAGATTTTTTTAGTTACTTTGGAAAAAAAAAATTTTTTTTAGTTACTTTGGAAAAAAATTTTTTTTTTTAGTTTCTTTGGAAAAAAAAAAAAAAAATTTTAGTTACTTTGGAAAAAAAAATATTTTTTTAGTTTCTTTGGAAAAAAAAATATTTTTTTAGTTACTTTGGAAAAAAAAATATTTTTTTAGTTACTTTGGAAAAAAAATATTTTTTTAGTTACTTTGGAAAAAAAATATTTTTTTAGTTACTTTGGAAAAAAAAATATTTTTTTAGTTACTTTGGAAAAAAAAATATTTTTTTAGTTACTTTGGAAAAAAAAATATTTTTTTAGTTACTTTGGAAAAAAAAATATTTTTTTAGTTACTTTGGGAAAAAAATATTTTTTTAGTTACTTTGGAAAAAAAAATATTTTTTTAGTTACTTTGGAAAAAAAAATAATTTTTTAGTTACTTTGGAAAAAAAAATATTTTTTTAGTTACTTTGGGAAAAAAAATATTTTTTTAGTTACTTTGGGAAAAAAAATAATTTTTTAGTTACTTTGGAAAAAAAATAATTTTTTTAGTTACTTTGGAAAAAAAAATATTTTTTTAGTTTCTTTGGAAAAAAAAATATTTTTTTAGTTACTTTGGAAAAAAAATATTTTTTTTAGTTACTTTGGAAAAAAAATTTTTTTTTTAGTTTCTTTGGAAAAAAAAAATTTTTTTTAGTTACTTTGGAAAAAAAAATATTTTTTTAGTTACTTTGGAAAAAAAATATTTTTTTAGTTACTTTGGAAAAAAAATATTTTTTTAGTTACTTTGGAAAAAAAAATATTTTTTTAGTTACTTTGGGAAAAAAAATATTTTTTTAGTTACTTTGGAAAAAAAAAATTTTTTTTAGTTACTTTGGAAAAAAAAATATTTTTTTAGTTTCTTTGGAAAAAAAAAATTGTTTTAGTTACTTTGGAAAAAAAAATATTTTTTTAGTTTCTTTGGGAAAAAAAATATTTTTTTAGTTACTTTGGAAAAAAAAATATTTTTTTAGTTACTTTGGAAAAAAAATATTTTTTTAGTTACTTTGGAAAAAAAAATATTTTTTTAGTTTCTTTGGGAAAAAAATATTTTTTTAGTTACTTTGGAAAAAAAAATATTTTTTTAGTTACTTTGGAAAAAAAAATATTTTTTTAGTTACTTTGGAAAAAAAAATATTTTTTTAGTTACTTTGGAAAAAAAAATATTTTTTTAGTTACTTTGGAAAAAAAAATATTTTTTTAGTTACTTTGGGAAAAAAAATATTTTTTTAGTTACTTTGGAAAAAAAAATATTTTTTTAGTTACTTTGGAAAAAAAAATATTTTTTTAGTTACTTTGGAAAAAAAAATATTTTTTTAGTTACTTTGGAAAAAAAAATATTTTTTTAGTTACTTTGGGAAAAAAATATTTTTTTAGTTACTTTGGAAAAAAAAATATTTTTTTAGTTACTTTGGAAAAAAAAAATTTTTTTTAGTTACTTTGGAAAAAAAAATATTTTTTTAGTTACTTTGGAAAAAAAAATATTTTTTTAGTTACTTTGGGAAAAAAAATAATTTTTTAGTTACTTTGGAAAAAAAAAATTTTTTTTAGTTACTTTGGAAAAAAAAATATTTTTTTAGTTTCTTTGGAAAAAAAAATATTTTTTTAGTTACTTTGGAAAAAAAATATATTTTTTAGTTACTTTGGGAAAAAAAATATTTTTTTAGTTTCTTTGGAAAAAAAAAAATTTTTTTAGTTACTTTGGAAAAAAAAATATTTTTTTAGTTTCTTTGGAAAAAAAATATTTTTTTAGTTACTTTGGAAAAAAAAATATTTTTTTAGTTACTTTGGAAAAAAAAAATTTTTTTTAGTTACTTTGGAAAAAAATTTTTTTTTTTAGTTTCTTTGGAAAAAAATATATTTTTTTAGTTACTTTGGAAAAAAAAATATTTTTTTAGTTACTTTGGAAAAAAAAATATTTTTTTAGTTACTTTGGAAAAAAAAATTTTTTTTTAGTTACTTTGGAAAAAAAATATTTTTTTAGTTACTTTGGAAAAAAATATATTTTTTTAGTTATTTTGGAAAAAAAAATATTTTTTTAGTTACTTTGGAAAAAAAAATATTTTTTTAGTTACTTTGGAAAAAAAAATATTTTTTTAGTTACTTTGGAAAAAAATATTTTTTTTTAGTTACTTTGGAAAAAAAAATATTTTTTTAGTTACTTTGGAAAAAAAAATATTTTTTTAGTTACTTTGGAAAAAAAAATATTTTTTTAGTTACTTTGGGAAAAAAATATTTTTTTAGTTACTTTGGAAAAAAAAATATTTTTTTAGTTACTTTGGAAAAAAAAAATTTTTTTTAGTTACTTTGGAAAAAAAAATATTTTTTTAGTTACTTTGGAAAAAAAAATATTTTTTTAGTTACTTTGGGAAAAAAAATAATTTTTTAGTTACTTTGGAAAAAAAAAATTTTTTTTAGTTACTTTGGAAAAAAAAATATTTTTTTAGTTTCTTTGGAAAAAAAAATATTTTTTTAGTTACTTTGGAAAAAAAATATTTTTTTTAGTTACTTTGGAAAAAAAAATATTTTTTTAGTTTCTTTGGAAAAAAAAAATTTTTTTTAGTTACTTTGGAAAAAAAAATATTTTTTTAGTTTCTTTGGAAAAAAAAATATTTTTTTAGTTACTTTGGAAAAAAAAATATTTTTTTTAGTTACTTTGGAAAATTTTTTTTTTTTTAGTTACTTTGGAAAAAAATTTTTTTTTTTTGTTTCTTTGGAAAAAAAATATTTTTTTAGTTACTTTGGAAAAAAAAATATTTTTTTAGTTACTTTGGAAAAAAAAATATTTTTTTAGTTACTTTGGAAAAAAAAATATTTTTTTAGTTACTTTGGAAAAAAAATATTTTTTTAGTTACTTTGGAAAAAAATATATTTTTTTAGTTATTTTGGAAAAAAATATATTTTTTTAGTTACTTTGGAAAAAAAAATATTTTTTTAGTTACTTTGGAAAAAAAAATATTTTTTTAGTTTCTTTGGAAAAAAAAATATTTTTTTAGTTACTTTGGAAAAAAAATATTTTTTTTAGTTACTTTGGAAAAAAAAATATTTTTTTAGTTTCTTTGGAAAAAAAAAATTTTTTTTAGTTACTTTGGAAAAAAAAATATTTTTTTAGTTTCTTTGGAAAAAAAAATATTTTTTTAGTTACTTTGGAAAAAAAAATATTTTTTTTAGTTACTTTGGAAAATTTTTTTTTTTTTTAGTTACTTTGGAAAAAAATTTTTTTTTTAGTTTCTTTGGAAAAAAAATATTTTTTTAGTTACTTTGGAAAAAAAAATATTTTTTTAGTTACTTTGGAAAAAAAAATATTTTTTTAGTTACTTTGGAAAAAAAAATATTTTTTTAGTTACTTTGGAAAAAAAATATTTTTTTAGTTACTTTGGAAAAAAATATATTTTTTTAGTTATTTTGGAAAAAAATATATTTTTTTAGTTACTTTGGAAAAAAAAATATTTTTTTAGTTACTTTGGAAAAAAAAATATTTTTTTAGTTACTTTGGAAAAAAAAAATTTTTTAGTTACTTTGGAAAAAAAAATTTTTTTTAGTTACTTTGGAAAAAAAAAATTTTTTTTAGTTACTTTGGAAAAAAAAATATTTTTTTAGTTACTTTGGAAAAAAAAAAATTTTTTTAGTTACTTTGGAAAAAAAAATATTTTTTTAGTTTCTTTGGAAAAAAAAAAAAATTTTTAGTTACTTTGGGAAAAAAAATATTTTTTTAGTTTCTTTGGGAAAAAAAATATTTTTTTAGTTACTTTGGAAAAAAAAATATTTTTTTAGTTACTTTGGAAAAAAAAATATTTTTTTAGTTACTTTGGAAAAAAAAATATTTTTTTAGTTTCTTTGGAAAAAAAAATATTTTTTTAGTTACTTTGGAAAAAAAAATATTTTTTTAGTTACTTTGGAAAAAAAAATATTTTTTTAGTTACTTTGGAAAAAAAAATATTTTTTTAGTTACTTTGGAAAAAAAAATATTTTTTAGTTACTTTGGAAAAAAAAATATTTTTTTAGTTTCTTTGGAAAAAAAAAAATTTTTTAGTTACTTTGGAAAAAAAAATATTTTTTTAGTTTCTTTGGGAAAAAAAATATTTTTTTAGTTACTTTGGAAAAAAAAATATTTTTTTAGTTACTTTGGAAAAAAAAATATTTTTTTAGTTACTTTGGAAAAAAAAATATTTTTTTAGTTTCTTTGGAAAAAAAAATATTTTTTTAGTTACTTTGGAAAAAAAAATATTTTTTTAGTTACTTTGGAAAAAAAAATATTTTTTTAGTTACTTTGGAAAAAAAAATATTTTTTTAGTTACTTTGGAAAAAAAAATATTTTTTTAGTTACTTTGGAAAAAAAAATATTTTTTTAGTTACTTTGGAAAAAAAATATTTTTTTAGTTACTTTGGAAAAAAAAATATTTTTTTAGTTACTTTGGAAAAAAAAATATTTTTTTAATTACTTTGGAAAAAAAATATTTTTTTAGTTACTTTGGAAAAAAAATTTTTTTTTAGTTACTTTGGAAAAAAAAAAAATTTTTTTAGTTACTTTGGGAAAAAAATATTTTTTTAGTTACTTTGGAAACAAAAATATTTTTTTAGTTACTTTGGAAACAAAAATATTTTTTTAGTTACTTTGGAAAAAAAAATATTTTTTTAGTTACTTTGGAAAAAAAAATATTTTTTTAGTTACTTTGGAAAAAAAAATATTTTTTTAGTTACTTTGGAAAAAAAAATATTTTTTTAGTTTCTTTGGAAAAAAAAATATTTTTTTAGTTACTTTGGAAAAAAAAATATTTTTTTAGTTACTTTGGGAAAAAAAATATTTTTTTAGTTACTTTGGGAAAAAAAATATTTTTTTAGTTACTTTGGAAAAAAAAATATTTTTTTAGTTACTTTGGAAAAAAAATATATTTTTTTAGTTACTTTGGAAAAAAAAATATTTTTTTAGTTACTTTGGAAAAAAAAATATTTTTTTAGTTTCTTTGGAAAAAAAATATTTTTTTAGTTACTTTGGAAAAAAAATATATTTTTTAGTTACTTTGGAAAAAAAAATATTTTTTTAGTTTCTTTGGAAAAAAAAAATTTTTTTTAGTTACTTTGGAAAAAAAAATATTTTTTTAGTTTCTTTGGAAAAAAAAATATTTTTTTAGTTACTTTGGAAAAAAAAATATTTTTTTTAGTTACTTTGGAAAAATTTTTTTTTTTTAGTTACTTTGGAAAAAAAAATTTTTTTTTAGTTTCTTTGGAAAAAAAATTTTTTTTTAGTTACTTTGGAAAAAAAAATATTTTTTTAGTTACTTTGGAAAAAAAAATATTTTTTTAGTTACTTTGGAAAAAAAAATATTTTTTTAGTTACTTTGGAAAAAAAATATTTTTTTAGTTACTTTGGAAAAAAATATATTTTTTTAGTTATTTTGGAAAAAAATATATTTTTTTAGTTACTTTGGAAAAAAAAATATTTTTTTAGTTACTTTGGAAAAAAAAAATTTTTTTAGTTACTTTGGAAAAAAAAAATTTTTTAGTTACTTTGGAAAAAAAAATTTTTTTTAGTTACTTTGGAAAAAAAAATTTTTTTTTAGTTACTTTGGAAAAAAAAATATTTTTTTAGTTACTTTGGAAAAAAAAAAATTTTTTTAGTTACTTTGGAAAAAAAAATATTTTTTTAGTTTCTTTGGAAAAAAAAAAAAATTTTAGTTACTTTGGGAAAAAAAATATTTTTTTAGTTTCTTTGGGAAAAAAAATATTTTTTTAGTTACTTTGGAAAAAAAAATATTTTTTTAGTTACTTTGGAAAAAAAAATATTTTTTTAGTTACTTTGGAAAAAAAAATATTTTTTTAGTTTCTTTGGAAAAAGAAATATTTTTTTAGTTACTTTGGGAAAAAAAATATTTTTTTAGTTACTTTGGAAAAAAAAATATTTTTTTAGTTACTTTGGAAAAAAAAATATTTTTTTAGTTACTTTGGAAAAAAAAATATTTTTTAGTTACTTTGGAAAAAAAAATATTTTTTTAGTTTCTTTGGAAAAAAAAAATTTTTTTAGTTACTTTGGAAAAAAAAATATTTTTTTAGTTTCTTTGGGAAAAAATATATTTTTTTAGTTACTTTGGAAAAAAAAATATTTTTTTAGTTACTTTGGAAAAAAAAATATTTTTTTAGTTACTTTGGAAAAAAAAATATTTTTTTAGTTTCTTTGGAAAAAAAAATATTTTTTTAGTTACTTTGGAAAAAAAAATATTTTTTTAGTTACTTTGGAAAAAAAAATATTTTTTTAGTTACTTTGGAAAAAAAAATATTTTTTTAGTTACTTTGGAAAAAAAAATATTTTTTTAGTTACTTTGGAAAAAAAAATATTTTTTTAGTTACTTTGGAAAAAAAATTATTTTTTTAGTTACTTTGGAAAAAAAAATATTTTTTTAGTTACTTTGGAAAAAAAAATATTTTTTTAATTACTTTGGAAAAAAAATATTTTTTTAGTTACTTTGGAAAAAAAATTATTTTTTTAGTTACTTTGGAAAAAAAAATATTTTTTTAGTTACTTTGGAAAAAAAAATATTTTTTTAATTACTTTGGAAAAAAAATATTTTTTTAGTTACTTTGGAAAAAAATTTTTTTTTTAGTTACTTTGGAAAAAAAAAAATTTTTTTTAGTTACTTTGGGAAAAAAATATTTTTTTAGTTACTTTGGAAACAAAAATATTTTTTTAGTTACTTTGGAAACAAAAATATTTTTTTAGTTACTTTGGAAAAAAAAATATTTTTTTAGTTACTTTGGAAAAAAAAATATTTTTTTAGTTACTTTGGAAAAAAAAATATTTTTTTAGTTACTTTGGAAAAAAAAATATTTTTTTAGTTTCTTTGGAAAAAAAAAAAAAATTTTTTAGTTACTTTGGAAAAAAAAATATTTTTTTAGTTACTTTGGGAAAAAAAATATTTTTTTAGTTACTTTGGGAAAAAAAATATTTTTTTAGTTACTTTGGAAAAAAAAATATTTTTTTAGTTACTTTGGAAAAAAAAATATTTTTTTAGTTACTTTGGAAAAAAAAATATTTTTTTAGTTACTTTGGAAAAAAAAATATTTTTTTAGTTTCTTTGGAAAAAAAATATTTTTTTTAGTTACTTTGGAAAAAAATATATTTTTTTAGTTTCTTTGGAAAAAAATATATTTTTTTAGTTACTTTGGAAAAAAAAATATTTTTTTAGTTACTTTGGGAAAAAAAATATTTTTTTAGTTACTTTGGAAAAAAAAATATTTTTTTAGTTACTTTGGAAAAAAAAATATTTTTTTAGTTACTTTGGAAAAAAAAATATTTTTTTAGTTACTTTGGAAAAAAAAATATTTTTTTAGTTACTTTGGAAAAAAAAATATTTTTTTAGTTTCTTTGGAAAAAAAAAAAAAAATTTTTAGTTACTTTGGAAAAAAAAATATTTTTTTAGTTACTTTGGGAAAAAAAATATTTTTTTAGTTACTTTGGGAAAAAAAATATTTTTTTAGTTACTTTGGAAAAAAAAATATTTTTTTAGTTACTTTGGAAAAAAAAATATTTTTTTAGTTACTTTGGAAAAAAAAATATTTTTTTAGTTACTTTGGAAAAAAAAATATTTTTTTAGTTTCTTTGGAAAAAAAATATTTTTTTTAGTTACTTTGGAAAAAAATATATTTTTTTAGTTTCTTTGGAAAAAAATATATTTTTTTAGTTACTTTGGAAAAAAAAATATTTTTTTAGTTACTTTGGGAAAAAAAATATTTTTTTAGTTACTTTGGAAAAAAAAATATTTTTTTAGTTACTTTGGAAAAAAAAATATTTTTTTAGTTACTTTGGAAAAAAAAATATTTTTTTAGTTACTTTGGAAAAAAAAATATTTTTTTAGTTACTTTGGAAAAAAAAATATTTTTTTAGTTACTTTGGAAAAAAAAATTTTTTTTTAGTTACTTTGGGAAAAAAAAAAATTTTTAGTTACTTTGGAAAAAAAAATTTTTTTTTAGTTACTTTGGAAAAAAATTTTTTTTTTAGTTTCTTTGGAAAAAAAAATATTTTTTTAGTTACTTTGGAAAAAAAAAATTTTTTTTAGTTACTTTGGAAAAAATATATTTTTTTTTAGTTTCTTTGGAAAAAAAAATTTTTTTTAGTTACTTTGGAAAAAAAAAATATTTTTTTAGTTTCTTTGGAAAAAAAAAATTTTTTTTAGTTACTTTGGAAAAAAAAATATTTTTTTAGTTACTTTGGAAAAAAATTTTTTTTTTTAGTTACTTTGGAAAAAAAAATTTTTTTTTAGTTACTTTGGAAAAAAAAATATTTTTTTAGTTTCTTTGGAAAAAAAAATATTTTTTTAGTTACTTTGGAAAAAAAAATATTTTTTTAGTTACTTTGGAAAAAACAATATTTTTTTAGTTACTTTGGAAAAAACAATATTTTTTTAGTTACTTTGGAAAAAAAATATTTTTTTAGTTACTTTGGAAAAAAAAACATTTTTTTAGTTATTTTGGAAAAAAAATATTTTTTTAGTTACTTTGGAAAAAAAATATTTTTTTAGTTACTTTGGAAAAAAAAATATTTTTTTAGTTACTTTGGAAAAAAAAATATTTTTTTAGTTACTTTGGAAAAAAAAATATTTTTTTAGTTTCTTTGGAAAAAAAAAATTTTTTTTAGTTACTTTGGGAAAAAAAATATTTTTTTAGTTTCTTTGGGAAAAAAAATATTTTTTTAGTTACTTTGGAAAAAAAAATATTTTTTTAGTTACTTTGGAAAAAAAAATATTTTTTTAGTTACTTTGGAAAAAAATATATTTTTTTTGTTTCTTTGGAAAAAAAATATTTTTTTAGTTACTTTGGAAAAAAAAATATTTTTTTAGTTACTTTGGAAAAAAAAATATTTTTTTAGTTACTTTGGAAAAAAATATATTTTTTTAGTTACTTTGGAAAAAAAAAAAATTTTTAGTTACTTTGGAAAAAAAAAAAATTTTTTAGTTACTTTGGAAAAAAAAATATTTTTTTAGTTACTTTGGAAAAAAAAATATTTTTTTAGTTACTTTGGAAAAAAAAATATTTTTTTAGTTTCTTTGGGAAAAAAAATATTTTTTTAGTTACTTTGGAAAAAAAAATATTTTTTTAGTTACTTTGGAAAAAAAAATATTTTTTTAGTTACTTTGGAAAAAAAAATATTTTTTTAGTTTCTTTGGAAAAAAAAATATTTTTTTAGTTACTTTGGAAAAAAAAAAATTTTTTTAGTTACTTTGGAAAAAAAAATATTTTTTTAGTTACTTTGGAAAAAAAAATATTTTTTTAGTTACTTTGGAAAAAAAAATATTTTTTTAGTTACTTTGGAAAAAAAAATATTTTTTTAGTTACTTTGGAAAAAATATTTTTTTTTTAGTTACTTTGGAAAAAAAAATATTTTTTTAGTTACTTTGGAAAAAAAAATATTTTTTTAGTTACTTTGGAAAAAAAAATATTTTTTTAGTTACTTTGGAAAAAAAAATATTTTTTTAGTTACTTTGGAAAAAAAAATATTTTTTTAGTTACTTTGGAAAAAAAAATATTTTTTTAGTTACTTTGGAAAAAAAATATTTTTTTAGTTACTTTGGAAAAAAATATATTTTTTTAGTTACTTTGGAAAAAAAAATATTTTTTTAGTTACTTTGGAAAAAAAAATATTTTTTTAGTTTCTTTGGGAAAAAAAATATTTTTTTAGTTACTTTGGAAAAAAAAATATTTTTTTAGTTACTTTGGAAAAAAAAATATTTTTTTAGTTTCTTTGGAAAAAAAAATATTTTTTTAGTTTCTTTGGAAAAAAAAATATTTTTTTAGTTACTTTGGAAAAAAAAAAATTTTTTTAGTTACTTTGGAAAAAAAAATATTTTTTTAGTTACTTTGGAAAAAAAAATATTTTTTTAGTTACTTTGGAAAAAAAAATATTTTTTTAGTTACTTTGGAAAAAAAAATATTTTTTTAGTTACTTTGGAAAAAATATTTTTTTTTAGTTACTTTGGAAAAAAAAATATTTTTTTAGTTACTTTGGAAAAAAAAATATTTTTTTAGTTACTTTGGAAAAAAAAATATTTTTTTAGTTACTTTGGAAAAAAAAATATTTTTTTAGTTACTTTGGAAAAAAAAATATTTTTTTAGTTACTTTGGAAAAAAAAATATTTTTTTAGTTACTTTGGAAAAAAAATATTTTTTTAGTTACTTTGGAAAAAAATATATTTTTTTAGTTACTTTGGAAAAAAAAATATTTTTTTAGTTACTTTGGAAAAAAAAATATTTTTTTAGTTACTTTGGAAAAAAATATATTTTTTTAGTTACTTTGGAAAAAAAAATATTTTTTTAGTTACTTTGGAAAAAAAAATATTTTTTTAGTTTCTTTGGGAAAAAAAATATTTTTTTAGTTACTTTGGAAAAAAAAATATTTTTTTAGTTACTTTGGAAAAAAAAATATTTTTTTAGTTTCTTTGGAAAAAAAAATATTTTTTTAGTTTCTTTGGAAAAAAAAATATTTTTTTAGTTACTTTGGAAAAAAAAAAATTTTTTTAGTTACTTTGGAAAAAAAAATATTTTTTTAGTTACTTTGGAAAAAAAAATATTTTTTTAGTTACTTTGGAAAAAAAAATATTTTTTTAGTTACTTTGGAAAAAAAAATATTTTTTTAGTTACTTTGGAAAAAATATTTTTTTTTTAGTTACTTTGGAAAAAAAAATATTTTTTTAGTTACTTTGGAAAAAAAAATATTTTTTTAGTTACTTTGGAAAAAAAAATATTTTTTTAGTTACTTTGGAAAAAAAAATATTTTTTTAGTTACTTTGGAAAAAAAAATATTTTTTTAGTTACTTTGGAAAAAAAAATATTTTTTTAGTTACTTTGGAAAAAAAATATTTTTTTAGTTACTTTGGAAAAAAATATATTTTTTTAGTTACTTTGGAAAAAAAAATATTTTTTTAGTTACTTTGGAAAAAAAAATATTTTTTTAGTTACTTTGGAAAAAAATATATTTTTTTAGTTACTTTGGAAAAAAAAATATTTTTTTAGTTACTTTGGAAAAAAAAATATTTTTTTAGTTACTTTGGAAAAAAAAATATTTTTTTAGTTACTTTGGAAAAAAAAATATTTTTTTAGTTACTTTGGAAAAAAAAATATTTTTTTAGTTACTTTGGGAAAAAAAATAATTTTTTAGTTACTTTGGAAAAAAAAATATTTTTTTAGTTACTTTGGAAAAAAAAAATTTTTTTTAGTTACTTTGGAAAAAAAAATATTTTTTTAGTTTCTTTGGAAAAAAAAATATTTTTTTAGTTACTTTGGAAAAAAAAATATTTTTTTAGTTACTTTGGAAAAAAAAATATTTTTTTAGTTACTTTGGAAAAAAAAATATTTTTTTAGTTACTTTGGGAAAAAAAATATTTTTTTAGTTACTTTGGAAAAAAAAATATTTTTTTAGTTACTTTGGAAAAAAAAATTTTTTTTTAGTTACTTTGGAAAAAAAAATATTTTTTTAGTTTCTTTGGAAAAAAAAATATTTTTTTAGTTACTTTGGAAAAAAAAATATTTTTTTAGTTACTTTGGAAAAAAAAATATTTTTTTAGTTACTTTGGAAAAAAAAATATTTTTTTAGTTACTTTGGAAAAAAAAATATTTTTTTAGTTACTTTGGAAAAAAAATATTTTTTTAGTTACTTTGGAAAAAAATATATTTTTTTAGTTACTTTGGAAAAAAAAATATTTTTTTAGTTACTTTGGAAAAAAAAATATTTTTTTAGTTACTTTGGAAAAAAAAATATTTTTTTAGTTACTTTGGAAAAAAAAATATTTTTTTAGTTACTTTGGAAAAAAAAATATTTTTTTAGTTACTTTGGAAAAAAAAATATTTTTTTAGTTACTTTGGAAAAAAAAATATTTTTTTAGTTACTTTGGAAAAAAAAAAATTTTTTTAGTTACTTTGGGAAAAAAAAATTTTTTTAGTTACTTTGGAAAAAAAAATATTTTTTTAGTTACTTTGGAAAAAAAAATTTTTTTTTAGTTACTTTGGAAAAAAAAATATTTTTTTAGTTTCTTTGGAAAAAAAAATATTTTTTTAGTTACTTTGGAAAAAAAAATATTTTTTTAGTTACTTTGGAAAAAAAAAATTTTTTTTAGTTACTTTGGAAAAAAAATTTTTTTTTTAGTTTCTTTGGAAAAAAAAATATTTTTTTAGTTACTTTGGAAAAAAAAATATTTTTTTAGTTACTTTGGAAAAAAAAATATTTTTTTAGTTACTTTGGAAAAAAAAATATTTTTTTAGTTACTTTGGAAAAAAAATATTTTTTTAGTTACTTTGGGAAAAAAAACATTTTTTTAGTTATTTTGGAAAAAAAAATATTTTTTTAGTTACTTTGGAAAAAAAAATATTTTTTTAGTTACTTTGGAAAAAAAAATATTTTTTTAGTTACTTTGGAAAAAAAAAAAATTTTTTAGTTACTTTGGAAAAAAAAATATTTTTTTAGTTACTTTGGAAAAAAAAATATTTTTTTAGTTACTTTGGAAAAAAAAATATTTTTTTAGTTACTTTGGGAAAAAAAAAAAAATTTTTAGTTACTTTGGAAAAAAAAAAAATTTTTAGTTACTTTGGAAAAAAAAATATTTTTTTAGTTTCTTTGGAAAAAAATATATTTTTTTAGTTACTTTGGAAAAAAAAAAATTTTTTTAGTTACTTTGGAAAAAAAAAATTTTTTTAGTTTCTTTGGAAAAAAATATTTTTTTAGTTACTTTGGAAAAAAAAATATTTTTTTAGTTTCTTTGGAAAAAAAAATATTTTTTTAGTTTCTTTGGAAAAAAAAATATTTTTTTAGTTACTTTGGAAAAAAAAATATTTTTTTAGTTACTTTGGAAAAACAAATATTTTTTTAGTTACTTTGGAAAAAAAAATATTTTTTTAGTTACTTTGGAAAAAAAATATTTTTTTAGTTACTTTGGAAAAAAAAAATTTTTTTTAGTTACTTTGGAAAAAAATATATTTTTTTAGTTACTTTGGAAAAAAAATATTTTTTTAGTTACTTTGGAAAAAAAATATTTTTTTAGTTACTTTGGAAAAAAAAATATTTTTTTAGTTACTTTGGAAAAAAAAATATTTTTTTAGTTACTTTGGAAAAAAAAATATTTTTTTAGTTACTTTGGAAAAAAAAATATTTTTTTAGTTTCTTTGGAAAAAAAATTTTTTTTAGTTACTTTGGAAAAAAAAATATTTTTTTAGTTTCTTTGGGAAAAAAAATATTTTTTTAGTTACTTTGGAAAAAAAAATATTTTTTTAGTTACTTTGGAAAAAAAAATATTTTTTTAGTTACTTTGGAAAAAAAAATATTTTTTTAGTTTCTTTGGAAAAAAAAATATTTTTTTAGTTACTTTGGGAAAAAAATATTTTTTAGTTACTTTGGAAAAACAAATATTTTTTTAGTTACTTTGGAAAAAAAAATATTTTTTTAGTTACTTTGGAAAAAAAAATATTTTTTTAGTTACTTTGGAAAAAAAAATATTTTTTTAGTTACTTTGGAAAAAAAAATATTTTTTTAGTTACTTTGGAAAAAAAATTATTTTTTTAGTTTCTTTGGAAAAAAAAATATTTTTTTAGTTACTTTGGAAAAAAAAAATATTTTTTTAGTTACTTTGGAAAAAAAAAAATTTTTAGTTACTTTGGAAAAAAAAATATTTTTTTAGTTACTTTGGAAAAAAATATATTTTTTTAGTTACTTTGGAAAAAAAAAATTTTTTTTAGTTACTTTGGGAAAAAAAATATTTTTTTAGTTACTTTGGAAAAAAAAATATTTTTTTAGTTTCTTTGGAAAAAAAAATTTTTTTTAGTTACTTTGGAAAAAAAAATATTTTTTTAGTTTCTTTGGAAAAAAAAATATTTTTTTAGTTACTTTGGAAAAAAAAATATTTTTTTAGTTACTTTGGAAAAAAAAATATTTTTTTAGTTACTTTGGAAAAAAAAAATTTTTTTTAGTTACTTTGGAAAAAAATATATTTTTTTAGTTTCTTTGGAAAAAAAAATATTTTTTTAGTTACTTTGGAAAAAAAAATATTTTTTTAGTTACTTTGGAAAAAAAAATATTTTTTTAGTTACTTTGGAAAAAAAAATATTTTTTTAGTTACTTTGGAAAAAAAATATTTTTTTAGTTACTTTGGAAAAAAAACATTTTTTTAGTTATTTTGGAAAAAAAAATATTTTTTTAGTTACTTTGGAAAAAAAAATATTTTTTTAGTTACTTTGGAAAAAAAAATATTTTTTTAGTTACTTTGGAAAAAAAAAAAAAAAATTTTAGTTACTTTGGAAAAAAAAATATTTTTTTAGTTACTTTGGAAAAAAAAATATTTTTTTAGTTACTTTGGAAAAAAAAATATTTTTTTAGTTACTTTGGGAAAAAAAAAAAAATTTTTAGTTACTTTGGAAAAAAAAAATTTTTTTAGTTACTTTGGAAAAAAAAATATTTTTTTAGTTTCTTTGGAAAAAAATATATTTTTTTAGTTACTTTGGAAAAAAAAAAATTTTTTTAGTTACTTTGGAAAAAAAAATTTTTTTTAGTTTCTTTGGAAAAAAATATTGTTTTTAGTTACTTTGGAAAAAAAAATATTTTTTTAGTTACTTTGGAAAAAAAAATATTTTTTTAGTTACTTTGGAAAAACAAATATTTTTTTAGTTACTTTGGAAAAAAAAATATTTTTTTAGTTACTTTGGAAAAAAAATATTTTTTTAGTTACTTTGGAAAAAAAAAAATTTTTTTAGTTACTTTGGAAAAAAAAAAAAATTTTTAGTTACTTTGGAAAAAAAATATTTTTTTAGTTACTTTGGAAAAAAAATATTTTTTTAGTTACTTTGGAAAAAAAATATTTTTTTAGTTACTTTGGAAAAAAAAATATTTTTTTAGTTACTTTGGAAAAAAAAATATTTTTTTAGTTACTTTGGAAAAAAAAATATTTTTTTAGTTACTTTGGAAAAAAAAATATTTTTTTAGTTTCTTTGGAAAAAAAATTTTTTTTAGTTACTTTGGAAAAAAAAATATTTTTTTAGTTTCTTTGGGAAAAAAAATATTTTTTTAGTTACTTTGGAAAAAAAAATATTTTTTTAGTTACTTTGGAAAAAAAAATATTTTTTTAGTTACTTTGGAAAAAAAAATATTTTTTTAGTTTCTTTGGAAAAAAAAATATTTTTTTAGTTACTTTGGGAAAAAAATATTTTTTTAGTTACTTTGGAAAAAAAAATATTTTTTTAGTTACTTTGGAAAAAAAAATATTTTTTTAGTTACTTTGGAAAAAAAAATATTTTTTTAGTTACTTTGGAAAAAAAAATATTTTTTTAGTTACTTTGGAAAAAAAAATATTTTTTTAGTTACTTTGGAAAAAAAAATATTTTTTTAGTTACTTTGGAAAAAAAAATATTTTTTTAGTTACTTTGGAAAAAAAAAATATTTTTTTAGTTACTTTGGAAAAAAAAATAAATTTTTAGTTACTTTGGAAAAAAAAATATTTTTTTAGTTACTTTGGAAAAAAATATATTTTTTTAGTTACTTTGGAAAAAAAAAAATTTTTTTAGTTACTTTGGGAAAAAAAATATTTTTTTAGTTACTTTGGAAAAAAAAATATTTTTTTAGTTTCTTTGGAAAAAAAATTTTTTTTAGTTACTTTGGAAAAAAAAATATTTTTTTAGTTTCTTTGGAAAAAAAAATATTTTTTTAGTTACTTTGGAAAAAAAAATATTTTTTTAGTTACTTTGGAAAAAAAAATATTTTTTTAGTTACTTTGGAAAAAAAAATATTTTTTTAGTTTCTTTGGAAAAAAAAATATTTTTTTAGTTACTTTGGAAAAAAAAAATATTTTTTTAGTTACTTTGGAAAAAAAAATATTTTTTTAGTTACTTTGGAAAAAAAAATATTTTTTTAGTTACTTTGGAAAAAAAAATATTTTTTTAGTTACTTTGGAAAAAAAAATATTTTTTTAGTTACTTTGGAAAAAAATATATTTTTTTAGTTACTTTGGAAAAAAAAATATTTTTTTAGTTACTTTGGAAAAAAAATATTTTTTTAGTTACTTTGGGAAAAAAAAAAATTTTAGTTACTTTGGAAAAAAAAATTTTTTTTTAGTTACTTTGGAAAAAAAAAATTTTTTTTAGTTTCT
>NW_027635221.1:0-16000 GCF_949748355.1 Melanostigma gelatinosum | reverse complement strand
GTTACTTTGGAAAAAAAAATATTTTTTTAGTTACTTTGGAAAAATAAATATTTTTTTAGTTACTTTGGAAAAAAAAAAATTTTTTTAGTTACTTTGGGAAAAAAAAAAATTTTTAGTTACTTTGGAAAAAAAAAAATTTTTTTAGTTACTTTGGAAAAAAAAATATTTTTTTAGTTACTTTGGAAAAAAAAAAAATTGTTTAGTTACTTTGGGAAAAAAAAAAATTTTTTAGTTACTTTGGAAAAAAAAAATTTTTTTTAGTTACTTTGGGAAAAAAAATATTTTTTTAGTTACTTTGGAAAAAAAAAATTTTTTTTAGTTTCTTTGGAAAAAAAATATTTTTTTAGTTACTTTGGAAAAAAAAATATTTTTTTAGTTACTTTGGAAAAAAAAATATTTTTTTAGTTACTTTGGAAAAAAAAATATTTTTTTAGTTACTTTGGGAAAAAAAATAATTTTTTAGTTACTTTGGAAAAAAAAATATTTTTTTAGTTTCTTTGGAAAAAAAATATTTTTTTAGTTACTTTGGAAAAAAAAATATTTTTTTAGTTTCTTTGGAAAAAAAATATTTTTTTAGTTACTTTGGAAAAAAAAAAATTTTTTTAGTTACTTTGGAAAAAAAAATATTTTTTTAGTTACTTTGGAAAAAAAAAATTTTTTTAGTTACTTTGGAAAAAAAAAATTTTTTTTAGTTACTTTGGAAAAAAAAAAATTCTTTTAGTTACTTTGGAAAAAAAAAAAATATTTTAGTTTCTTTGGAAAAAAAAATATTTTTTTAGTTACTTTGGAAAAAAAAATATTTTTTTAGTTACTTTGGAAAAAAAAATATTTTTTTAGTTACTTTGGAAAAAAAATATTTTTTTAGTTACTTTGGAAAAAAAAATATTTTTTTAGTTTCTTTGGAAAAAAAATATTTTTTTAGTTACTTTGGAAAAAAAAATATTTTTTTAGTTACTTTGGAAAAAAAAATATTTTTTTAGTTACTTTGGAAAAAAAAATATTTTTTTAGTTTCTTTGGAAAAAAAATATTTTTTTAGTTACTTTGGAAAAAAAAAAATTGTTTAGTTACTTTGGGAAAAAAAAAAATTTTTTAGTTACTTTGGAAAAAAAAAATTTTTTTTAGTTACTTTGGGAAAAAAAATATTTTTTTAGTTACTTTGGAAAAAAAATTTTTTTTTTAGTTTCTTTGGAAAAAAAATATTTTTTTAGTTACTTTGGAAAAAAAAATATTTTTTTAGTTACTTTGGAAAAAAAAATATTTTTTTAGTTTCTTTGGAAAAAAAATATTTTTTTAGTTACTTTGGAAAAAAAAATATTTTTTTAGTTACTTTGGAAAAAAAAATATTTTTTTAGTTACTTTGGAAAAAAAAATATTTTTTTAGTTACTTTGGAAAAAAAAATATTTTTTTAGTTACTTTGGAAAAAAAAATATTTTTTTAGTTACTTTGGAAAAAAAAATATTTTTTTAGTTACTTTGGGAAAAAAAAAAATTTTTTAGTTACTTTGGAAAAAAAAAATTTTTTTTAGTTTCTTTGGAAAAAAAATATTTTTTTAGTTACTTTGGAAAAAAAAATATTTTTTTAGTTACTTTGGAAAAAAAAATATTTTTTTAGTTTCTTTGGAAAAAAAATATTTTTTTAGTTACTTTGGAAAAAAAAATATTTTTTTAGTTACTTTGGAAAAAAAAATATTTTTTTAGTTACTTTGGAAAAAAAAATATTTTTTTAGTTACTTTGGAAAAAAAAATATTTTTTTAGTTACTTTGGAAAAAAAAATATTTTTTTAGTTACTTTGGGAAAAAAATATTTTTTTAGTTACTTTGGAAAAAAAAATATATTTTTTAGTTACTTTGGAAAAAAAAATATTTTTTTAGTTACTTTGGAAAAATAAATATTTTTTTAGTTACTTTGGAAAAAAAAATTTTTTTAGTTACTTTGGAAAAAAAATTTTTTTTTTAGTTACTTTGGGAAAAAAAATATTTTTTTAGTTACTTTGGAAAAAAAAATATTTTTTTAGTTTCTTTGGAAAAAAAATATTTTTTTAGTTACTTTGGAAAAAAAAATATTTTTTTAGTTACTTTGGAAAAAAAAATAATTTTTTAGTTACTTTGGAAAAAAAAATATTTTTTTAGTTACTTTGGAAAAAAAAATAATTTTTTAGTTACTTTGGAAAAAAAAATATTTTTTTAGTTTCTTTGGAAAAAAAATATTTTTTTAGTTACTTTGGAAAAAAAAAATTTTTTTTAGTTTCTTTGGAAAAAAAATATTTTTTTAGTTACTTTGGAAAAAAAAATATTTTTTTAGTTACTTTGGAAAAAAAAATATTTTTTTAGTTACTTTGGGAAAAAAATATTTTTTTAGTTACTTTGGAAAAAAAAATATTTTTTTAGTTACTTTGGGAAAAAAATATTTTTTTAGTTACTTTGGAAAAAAAAATATTTTTTTAGTTACTTTGGAAAAAAATATATTTTTTTAGTTACTTGGGAAAAAAATAAATTTTTTAGTTACTTTGGAAAAAAAAAAAATTTTTTAGTTACTTTGGGAAAAAAACATATTTTTTTAGTTACTTTGGAAAAAAAAATATTTTTTTAGTTTCTTTGGAAAAAAAATATTTTTTTAGTTACTTTGGAAAAAAAAATATTTTTTTAGTTACTTTGGAAAAAAAAATATTTTTTTAGTTACTTTGGAAAAAAAAATATTTTTTTAGTTACTTTGGAAAAAAAAATATTTTTTTAGTTACTTTGGAAAAAAAAATATTTTTTTAGTTACTTTGGGAAAAAAATATTTTTTTAGTTACTTTGGAAAAAAAAATATTTTTTTAGTTACTTTGGAAAAATAAATATTTTTTTAGTTACTTTGGAAAAAAAAATATTTTTTTAGTTACTTTGGGAAAAAAAAAAAATTTTTAGTTACTTTGGAAAAAAAAATAATTTTTTAGTTACTTTGGAAAAAAAAATATTTTTTTAGTTACTTTGGAAAAAAAAAAAATTGTTTAGTTACTTTGGGAAAAAAAAAAATTTTTTAGTTACTTTGGAAAAAAAAAATTTTTTTTAGTTACTTTGGGAAAAAAAATATTTTTTTAGTTACTTTGGAAAAAAAAATTTTTTTTTAGTTTCTTTGGAAAAAAAATATTTTTTTAGTTACTTTGGAAAAAAAAATATTTTTTTAGTTACTTTGGAAAAAAAAATATTTTTTTAGTTTCTTTGGAAAAAAAATATTTTTTTAGTTACTTTGGAAAAAAAAATATTTTTTTAGTTACTTTGGAAAAAAAAATATTTTTTTAGTTACTTTGGAAAAAAAAATATTTTTTTAGTTACTTTGGAAAAAAAAATATTTTTTTAGTTACTTTGGAAAAAAAAATATTTTTTTAGTTACTTTGGGAAAAAAATATTTTTTTAGTTACTTTGGAAAAAAAAATATATTTTTTAGTTACTTTGGGAAAAAAAATATTTTTTTAGTTACTTTGGAAAAATAAATATTTTTTTAGTTACTTTGGAAAAAAAAATATTTTTTTAGTTACTTTGGGAAAAAAAAAAAATTTTAGTTACTTTGGAAAAAAAAAAATTTTTTTAGTTACTTTGGAAAAAAAAATATTTTTTTAGTTACTTTGGAAAAATAAATATTTTTTTAGTTACTTTGGAAAAAAAAAAATTTTTTTAGTTACTTTGGGAAAAAAAAAAATTTTTAGTTACTTTGGAAAAAAAAAATTTTTTTAGTTACTTTGGAAAAAAAAATATTTTTTTAGTTACTTTGGAAAAAAAAAAAATTGTTTAGTTACTTTGGGAAAAAAAAAAATTTTTTAGTTACTTTGGAAAAAAAAAATTTTTTTTAGTTACTTTGGGAAAAAAAATATTTTTTTAGTTACTTTGGAAAAAAAAAATTTTTTTTAGTTTCTTTGGAAAAAAAATATTTTTTTAGTTACTTTGGAAAAAAAAATATTTTTTTAGTTACTTTGGAAAAAAAAATATTTTTTTAGTTACTTTGGAAAAAAAAATATTTTTTTAGTTACTTTGGGAAAAAAAATAATTTTTTAGTTACTTTGGAAAAAAAAATATTTTTTTAGTTTCTTTGGAAAAAAAATATTTTTTTAGTTACTTTGGAAAAAAAAATATTTTTTTAGTTTCTTTGGAAAAAAAAAATTTTTTTAGTTACTTTGGAAAAAAAAAAATTTTTTTAGTTACTTTGGAAAAAAAAATATTTTTTTAGTTACTTTGGAAAAAAAAAATTTTTTTAGTTACTTTGGAAAAAAAAAATTTTTTTTAGTTACTTTGGAAAAAAAAAAATTCTTTTAGTTACTTTGGAAAAAAAAAAAATATTTTAGTTTCTTTGGAAAAAAAAATATTTTTTTAGTTACTTTGGAAAAAAAAATATTTTTTTAGTTACTTTGGAAAAAAAAATATTTTTTTAGTTACTTTGGAAAAAAAATATTTTTTTAGTTACTTTGGAAAAAAAAATATTTTTTTAGTTTCTTTGGAAAAAAAATATTTTTTTAGTTACTTTGGAAAAAAAAATATTTTTTTAGTTACTTTGGAAAAAAAAATAATTTTTTAGTTACTTTGGAAAAAAAAATATTTTTTTAGTTTCTTTGGAAAAAAAATATTTTTTTAGTTACTTTGGAAAAAAAAAAATTGTTTAGTTACTTTGGGAAAAAAAAAAATTTTTTAGTTACTTTGGAAAAAAAAAATTTTTTTTAGTTACTTTGGGAAAAAAAATATTTTTTTAGTTACTTTGGAAAAAAAATTTTTTTTTTAGTTTCTTTGGAAAAAAAATATTTTTTTAGTTACTTTGGAAAAAAAAATATTTTTTTAGTTACTTTGGAAAAAAAAATATTTTTTTAGTTTCTTTGGAAAAAAAATATTTTTTTAGTTACTTTGGAAAAAAAAATATTTTTTTAGTTACTTTGGAAAAAAAAATATTTTTTTAGTTACTTTGGAAAAAAAAATATTTTTTTAGTTACTTTGGAAAAAAAAATATTTTTTTAGTTACTTTGGAAAAAAAAATATTTTTTTAGTTACTTTGGAAAAAAAAATATTTTTTTAGTTACTTTGGGAAAAAAAAAAATTTTTTAGTTACTTTGGAAAAAAAAAATTTTTTTTAGTTTCTTTGGAAAAAAAATATTTTTTTAGTTACTTTGGAAAAAAAAATATTTTTTTAGTTACTTTGGAAAAAAAAATATTTTTTTAGTTTCTTTGGAAAAAAAATATTTTTTTAGTTACTTTGGAAAAAAAAATATTTTTTTAGTTACTTTGGAAAAAAAAATATTTTTTTAGTTACTTTGGAAAAAAAAATATTTTTTTAGTTACTTTGGAAAAAAAAATATTTTTTTAGTTACTTTGGAAAAAAAAATATTTTTTTAGTTACTTTGGGAAAAAAATATTTTTTTAGTTACTTTGGAAAAAAAAATATATTTTTTAGTTACTTTGGAAAAAAAAATATTTTTTTAGTTACTTTGGAAAAATAAATATTTTTTTAGTTACTTTGGAAAAAAAAATTTTTTTAGTTACTTTGGAAAAAAAATTTTTTTTTTAGTTACTTTGGGAAAAAAAATATTTTTTTAGTTACTTTGGAAAAAAAAATATTTTTTTAGTTTCTTTGGAAAAAAAATATTTTTTTAGTTACTTTGGAAAAAAAAATATTTTTTTAGTTACTTTGGAAAAAAAAATAATTTTTTAGTTACTTTGGAAAAAAAAATATTTTTTTAGTTTCTTTGGAAAAAAAATATTTTTTTAGTTACTTTGGAAAAAAAAAAAATTTTTTAGTTTCTTTGGAAAAAAAATATTTTTTTAGTTACTTTGGAAAAAAAAATATTTTTTTAGTTACTTTGGAAAAAAAAAAATTGTTTAGTTACTTTGGGAAAAAAAAAAATTTTTTAGTTACTTTGGAAAAAAAAAATTTTTTTTAGTTACTTTGGGAAAAAAAATATTTTTTTAGTTACTTTGGAAAAAAAAATTTTTTTTAGTTACTTTGGAAAAAAAAATATTTTTTTAGTTTCTTTGGAAAAAAAATATTTTTTTAGTTACTTTGGAAAAAAAAATATTTTTTTAGTTACTTTGGAAAAAAAAATATTTTTTTAGTTACTTTGGAAAAAAAAATATTTTTTTAGTTACTTTGGAAAAAAAAATATTTTTTTAGTTACTTTGGAAAAAAAAATATTTTTTTAGTTACTTTGGAAAAAAAAATATTTTTTTAGTTACTTTGGGAAAAAAAAATTTTTTTTAGTTACTTTGGAAAAAAAAAATTTTTTTTAGTTTCTTTGGAAAAAAAATATTTTTTTAGTTACTTTGGAAAAAAAAATATTTTTTTAGTTACTTTGGAAAAAAAAATATTTTTTTAGTTTCTTTGGAAAAAAAATATTTTTTTAGTTACTTTGGAAAAAAAAATATTTTTTTAGTTACTTTGGAAAAAAAAATATTTTTTTAGTTACTTTGGAAAAAAAAATATTTTTTTAGTTACTTTGGAAAAAAAAATATTTTTTTAGTTACTTTGGAAAAAAAAATATTTTTTTAGTTACTTTGGGAAAAAAATATTTTTTTAGTTACTTTGGAAAAAAAAATATATTTTTTAGTTACTTTGGAAAAAAAAATATTTTTTTAGTTACTTTGGAAAAATAAATATTTTTTTAGTTACTTTGGAAAAAAAAATATTTTTTTAGTTACTTTGGGAAAAAAAAAAAATTTTTAGTTACTTTGGAAAAAAAAAAAATTTTTTAGTTACTTTGGAAAAAAAAATATTTTTTTAGTTACTTTGGAAAAATAAATATTTTTTTAGTTACTTTGGAAAAAAAAAAATTTTTTTAGTTACTTTGGGAAAAAAAAAAAATTTTTAGTTACTTTGGAAAAAAAAAAAATTTTTTAGTTACTTTGGAAAAAAAAATATTTTTTTAGTTACTTTGGAAAAAAAAAAAATTGTTTAGTTACTTTGGGAAAAAAAAAAATTTTTTAGTTACTTTGGAAAAAAAAAATTTTTTTTAGTTACTTTGGGAAAAAAAATATTTTTTTAGTTACTTTGGAAAAAAAAAATTTTTTTTAGTTTCTTTGGAAAAAAAATATTTTTTTAGTTACTTTGGAAAAAAAAATATTTTTTTAGTTACTTTGGAAAAAAAAATATTTTTTTAGTTACTTTGGAAAAAAAAATATTTTTTTAGTTACTTTGGGAAAAAAAATAATTTTTTAGTTACTTTGGAAAAAAAAATATTTTTTTAGTTTCTTTGGAAAAAAAATATTTTTTTAGTTACTTTGGAAAAAAAAATATTTTTTTAGTTTCTTTGGAAAAAAAATATTTTTTTAGTTACTTTGGAAAAAAAAATATTTTTTTAGTTACTTTGGAAAAAAAAATATTTTTTTAGTTACTTTGGAAAAAAAAAATTTTTTTAGTTACTTTGGAAAAAAAAAATTTTTTTTAGTTACTTTGGAAAAAAAAAAATTCTTTTAGTTACTTTGGAAAAAAAAAAAATATTTTAGTTTCTTTGGAAAAAAAAATATTTTTTTAGTTACTTTGGAAAAAAAAATATTTTTTTAGTTACTTTGGAAAAAAAAATATTTTTTTAGTTACTTTGGAAAAAAAATATTTTTTTAGTTACTTTGGGAAAAAAAATATTTTTTTAGTTACTTTGGAAAAAAAAATATTTTTTTAGTTACTTTGGAAAAAAAAATATTTTTTTAGTTACTTTGGAAAAAAAAATTTTTTTAGTTACTTTGGAAAAAAAAATTTTTTTTTAGTTACTTTGGGAAAAAAAATATTTTTTTAGTTACTTTGGAAAAAAAAATATTTTTTTAGTTTCTTTGGAAAAAAAATATTTTTTTAGTTACTTTGGAAAAAAAAATATTTTTTTAGTTACTTTGGAAAAAAAATAATTTTTTAGTTACTTTGGAAAAAAAAATATTTTTTTAGTTTCTTTGGAAAAAAAATATTTTTTTAGTTACTTTGGAAAAAAAAAAATTTTTTTAGTTTCTTTGGAAAAAAAATATTTTTTTAGTTACTTTGGAAAAAAAAATATTTTTTTAGTTACTTTGGAAAAAAAAAAATTGTTTAGTTACTTTGGGAAAAAAAAAATTTTTTTAGTTACTTTGGAAAAAAAAAATTTTTTTTAGTTACTTTGGGAAAAAAAATATTTTTTTAGTTACTTTGGAAAAAAAAAATTTTTTTTAGTTTCTTTGGAAAAAAAATATTTTTTTAGTTACTTTGGAAAAAAAAATATTTTTTTAGTTACTTTGGAAAAAAAAATATTTTTTTAGTTTCTTTGGAAAAAAAATATTTTTTTAGTTACTTTGGAAAAAAAAATATTTTTTTAGTTACTTTGGAAAAAAAAATATTTTTTTAGTTACTTTGGAAAAAAAAATATTTTTTTAGTTACTTTGGAAAAAAAAATATTTTTTTAGTTACTTTGGAAAAAAAAATATTTTTTTAGTTACTTTGGGAAAAAAATATTTTTTTAGTTACTTTGGAAAAAAAAATATTTTTTTAGTTACTTTGGAAAAAAATATATTTTTTTAGTTACTTGGGAAAAAAAAAAATTTTTTAGTTACTTTGGAAAAAAAAAAAATTTTTTAGTTACTTTGGAAAAAAAAATATTTTTTTAGTTACTTTGGAAAAAAAAATATTTTTTTAGTTACTTTGGGAAAAAAATATTTTTTTAGTTACTTTGGAAAAAAAAATATTTTTTTAGTTACTTTGGAAAAATAAATATTTTTTTAGTTACTTTGGAAAAAAAAATATTTTTTTAGTTACTTTGGGAAAAAAAAAAAATTTTTAGTTACTTTGGAAAAAAAATAAATTTTTTAGTTACTTTGGAAAAAAAAATATTTTTTTAGTTACTTTGGAAAAAAAAAAATTGTTTAGTTACTTTGGGAAAAAAAAAAATTTTTTAGTTACTTTGGAAAAAAAAAATTTTTTTTAGTTACTTTGGGAAAAAAAATATTTTTTTAGTTACTTTGGAAAAAAAAATTTTTTTTTAGTTTCTTTGGAAAAAAAATATTTTTTTAGTTACTTTGGAAAAAAAAATATTTTTTTAGTTACTTTGGAAAAAAAAATATTTTTTTAGTTTCTTTGGAAAAAAAATATTTTTTTAGTTACTTTGGAAAAAAAAATATTTTTTTAGTTACTTTGGAAAAAAAAATATTTTTTTAGTTACTTTGGAAAAAAAAATATTTTTTTAGTTACTTTGGAAAAAAAAATATTTTTTTAGTTACTTTGGAAAAAAAAATATTTTTTTAGTTACTTTGGGAAAAAAATATTTTTTTAGTTACTTTGGAAAAAAAAATATATTTTTTAGTTACTTTGGAAAAAAAAATATTTTTTTAGTTACTTTGGAAAAATAAATATTTTTTTAGTTACTTTGGAAAAAAAAATATTTTTTTAGTTACTTTGGGAAAAAAAAAAATTTTTTAGTTACTTTGGAAAAAAAAAAAATTTTTTAGTTACTTTGGAAAAAAAAATATTTTTTTAGTTACTTTGGAAAAATAAATATTTTTTTAGTTACTTTGGAAAAAAAAAAATTTTTTTAGTTACTTTGGGAAAAAAAAAAATTTTTTAGTTACTTTGGAAAAAAAAAAATTTTTTTAGTTACTTTGGAAAAAAAAATATTTTTTTAGTTACTTTGGAAAAAAAAAAAATTGTTTAGTTACTTTGGGAAAAAAAAAAATTTTTTAGTTACTTTGGAAAAAAAAATATTTTTTTAGTTACTTTGGAAAAAAAAATATTTTTTTAGTTACTTTGGAAAAAAAAATATTTTTTTAGTTACTTTGGAAAAAAAAATATTTTTTTAGTTACTTTGGAAAAAAAAATATTTTTTTAGTTACTTTGGAAAAAAAAATATTTTTTTAGTTACTTTGGGAAAAAAATATTTTTTTAGTTACTTTGGAAAAAAAAATATATTTTTTAG
Organism: Melanostigma gelatinosum; assembly: GCF_949748355.1. Classification (NCBI taxonomy): domain Eukaryota; kingdom Metazoa; phylum Chordata; class Actinopteri; order Perciformes; family Zoarcidae; genus Melanostigma; species Melanostigma gelatinosum. The sequence continues at coordinate 6,121 of NW_027635221.1, read as the reverse complement.
TTACTTTGGAAAAAAAAATATTTTTTTAGTTACTTTGGAAAAATAAATATTTTTTTAGTTACTTTGGAAAAAAAAATATTTTTTTAGTTACTTTGGGAAAAAAAAAAATTTTTAGTTACTTTGGAAAAAAAAAAAATTTTTTAGTTACTTTGGAAAAAAAAATATTTTTTTAGTTACTTTGGAAAAATAAATATTTTTTTAGTTACTTTGGAAAAAAAAAATTTTTTTTAGTTACTTTGGGAAAAAAAAAAAATTTTTAGTTACTTTGGAAAAAAAAAATTTTTTTAGTTACTTTGGAAAAAAAAATATTTTTTTAGTTACTTTGGAAAAAAAAAAAATTGTTTAGTTACTTTGGGAAAAAAAATAATTTTTTAGTTACTTTGGAAAAAAAAAATTTTTTTTAGTTACTTTGGGAAAAAAAATATTTTTTTAGTTACTTTGGAAAAAAAAAAATTTTTTTAGTTTCTTTGGAAAAAAAATATTTTTTTAGTTACTTTGGAAAAAAAAATATTTTTTTAGTTACTTTGGAAAAAAAAATAATTTTTTAGTTACTTTGGAAAAAAAAATATTTTTTTAGTTTCTTTGGAAAAAAAATATTTTTTTAGTTACTTTGGAAAAAAAAAAATTTTTTTAGTTTCTTTGGAAAAAAAATATTTTTTTAGTTACTTTGGAAAAAAAAATATTTTTTTAGTTACTTTGGAAAAAAAAAATTGTTTAGTTACTTTGGGAAAAAAAAAAAATTTTTAGTTACTTTGGAAAAAAAAAATTTTTTTTAGTTACTTTGGGAAAAAAAATATTTTTTTAGTTACTTTGGAAAAAAAAATTTTTTTTTAGTTTCTTTGGAAAAAAAATATTTTTTTAGTTACTTTGGAAAAAAAAATATTTTTTTAGTTACTTTGGAAAAAAAAATATTTTTTTAGTTTCTTTGGAAAAAAAATATTTTTTTAGTTACTTTGGAAAAAAAAATATTTTTTTAGTTACTTTGGAAAAAAAAATATTTTTTTAGTTACTTTGGAAAAAAAAATATTTTTTTAGTTACTTTGGAAAAAAAAATATTTTTTTAGTTACTTTGGAAAAAAAAATATTTTTTTAGTTACTTTGGGAAAAAAATATTTTTTTAGTTACTTTGGAAAAAAAAATATTTTTTTAGTTACTTTGGAAAAAAATATATTTTTTTAGTTACTTGGGAAAAAAAAAAATTTTTTAGTTACTTTGGAAAAAAAAAAATTTTTTTAGTTACTTTGGGAAAAAAAATATTTTTTTAGTTACTTTGGAAAAAAAAATATTTTTTTAGTTTCTTTGGAAAAAAAATATTTTTTTAGTTACTTTGGAAAAAAAAATATTTTTTTAGTTACTTTGGAAAAAAAAAAATTTTTTTAGTTACTTTGGAAAAAAAAATATTTTTTTAGTTACTTTGGAAAAAAAAAATTTTTTTAGTTACTTTGGAAAAAAAAATATTTTTTTAGTTACTTTGGGAAAAAAATATTTTTTTAGTTACTTTGGAAAAAAAAATATTTTTTTAGTTACTTTGGAAAAAAAAATATTTTTTTAGTTACTTTGGAAAAAAAAATATTTTTTTAGTTACTTTGGGAAAAAAATATTTTTTTAGTTACTTTGGAAAAAAAAATATTTTTTTAGTTACTTTGGAAAAATAAATATTTTTTTAGTTACTTTGGAAAAAAAAATATTTTTTTAGTTACTTTGGGAAAAAAAAAAAATTTTTAGTTACTTTGGAAAAAAAAAAATTTTTTAGTTACTTTGGAAAAAAAAATATTTTTTTAGTTACTTTGGAAAAAAAAAATTGTTTAGTTACTTTGGGAAAAAAAAAATTTTTTTAGTTACTTTGGAAAAAAAAAATTTTTTTTAGTTACTTTGGGAAAAAAAATATTTTTTTAGTTACTTTGGAAAAAAAAATTTTTTTTTAGTTTCTTTGGAAAAAAAATATTTTTTTAGTTACTTTGGAAAAAAAAATATTTTTTTAGTTACTTTGGAAAAAAAAATATTTTTTTAGTTTCTTTGGAAAAAAAATATTTTTTTAGTTACTTTGGAAAAAAAAATATTTTTTTAGTTACTTTGGAAAAAAAAATATTTTTTTAGTTACTTTGGAAAAAAAAATATTTTTTTAGTTACTTTGGAAAAAAAAATATTTTTTTAGTTACTTTGGAAAAAAAAATATTTTTTTAGTTACTTTGGGAAAAAAATATTTTTTTAGTTACTTTGGAAAAAAAAATATATTTTTTAGTTACTTTGGAAAAAAAAATATTTTTTTAGTTACTTTGGAAAAATAAATATTTTTTTAGTTACTTTGGAAAAAAAAATATTTTTTTAGTTACTTTGGGAAAAAAAAAATTTTTTTAGTTACTTTGGAAAAAAAAAAAATTTTTTAGTTACTTTGGAAAAAAAAATATTTTTTTAGTTACTTTGGAAAAAAAAATATTTTTTTAGTTACTTTGGAAAAAAAAAAATTTTTTTAGTTACTTTGGGAAAAAAAAAAAATTTTTAGTTACTTTGGAAAAAAAAAAATTTTTTTAGTTACTTTGGAAAAAAAAAATTTTTTTAGTTACTTTGGAAAAAAAAAAATTGTTTAGTTACTTTGGGAAAAAAAAAAATTTTTTAGTTACTTTGGAAAAAAAAATATTTTTTTAGTTACTTTGGAAAAAAAAATATTTTTTTAGTTACTTTGTAAAAAAAAATATTTTTTTAGTTACTTTGGAAAAAAAAATATTTTTTTAGTTACTTTGGAAAAAAAAATATTTTTTTAGTTACTTTGGAAAAAAAAATATTTTTTTAGTTACTTTGGGAAAAAAATATTTTTTTAGTTACTTTGGAAAAAAAAATATATTTTTTAGTTACTTTGGAAAAAAAAATATTTTTTTAGTTACTTTGGAAAAATAAATATTTTTTTAGTTACTTTGGAAAAAAAAATATTTTTTTAGTTACTTTGGGAAAAAAAAAAAATTTTTAGTTACTTTGGAAAAAAAAAAATTTTTTTAGTTACTTTGGAAAAAAAAATATTTTTTTAGTTACTTTGGAAAAATAAATATTTTTTTAGTTACTTTGGAAAAAAAAAAATTTTTTTAGTTACTTTGGGAAAAAAAAAAATTTTTAGTTACTTTGGAAAAAAAAAATTTTTTTTAGTTACTTTGGAAAAAAAATATTTTTTTAGTTACTTTGGAAAAAAAAAAAATTGTTTAGTTACTTTGGGAAAAAAAAAATTTTTTAGTTACTTTGGAAAAAAAAATTTTTTTTAGTTACTTTGGGAAAAAAAATATTTTTTTAGTTACTTTGGAAAAAAAAAATTTTTTTTAGTTTCTTTGGAAAAAAAATATTTTTTTAGTTACTTTGGAAAAAAAAATATTTTTTTAGTTACTTTGGAAAAAAAAATATTTTTTTAGTTACTTTGGAAAAAAAAATATTTTTTTAGTTACTTTGGGAAAAAAAATAATTTTTTAGTTACTTTGGAAAAAAAAATATTTTTTTAGTTTCTTTGGAAAAAAAATATTTTTTTAGTTACTTTGGAAAAAAAAAAATTTTTTTAGTTTCTTTGGAAAAAAAATATTTTTTTTAGTTACTTTGGAAAAAAAAAAATTCTTTTAGTTACTTTGGAAAAAAAAAAAATATTTTAGTTTCTTTGGAAAAAAAAATATTTTTTTAGTTACTTTGGAAAAAAAAATATTTTTTTAGTTACTTTGGAAAAAAAAATATTTTTTTAGTTACTTTGGAAAAAAAATATTTTTTTAGTTACTTTGGGAAAAAAAATATTTTTTTAGTTACTTTGGAAAAAAAAATATTTTTTTAGTTACTTTGGAAAAAAAAATATTTTTTTAGTTACTTTGGAAAAAAAAATTTTTTTAGTTACTTTGGAAAAAAAAATTTTTTTTTAGTTACTTTGGGAAAAAAAATATTTTTTTAGTTACTTTGGAAAAAAAAATATTTTTTTAGTTTCTTTGGAAAAAAAATATTTTTTTAGTTACTTTGGAAAAAAAAATATTTTTTTAGTTACTTTGGAAAAAAAAATAATTTTTTAGTTACTTTGGAAAAAAAAATATTTTTTTAGTTTCTTTGGAAAAAAAATATTTTTTTAGTTACTTTGGAAAAAAAAAAATTTTTTTAGTTTCTTTGGAAAAAAAATATTTTTTTAGTTACTTTGGAAAAAAAAATATTTTTTTAGTTACTTTGGAAAAAAAAAAATTTTTTTAGTTACTTTGGAAAAAAAAAAAATTTTTAGTTACTTTGGAAAAAAAAATATTTTTTTAGTTACTTTGGAAAAAAAATATTTTTTTAGTTACTTTGGAAAAAAAAATATTTTTTTAGTTACTTTGGAAAAAAAAATATTTTTTTAGTTACTTTGGAAAAAAAAATATTTTTTTAGTTACTTTGGAAAAAAAAATATTTTTTTAGTTACTTTGGAAAAAAAAATATTTTTTTAGTTACTTTGGAAAAAAAAAATTTTTTTAGTTACTTTGGAAAAAAAAATATTTTTTTAGTTACTTTGGAAAAAAATATATTTTTTTAGTTACTTTGGAAAAAAAAATATTTTTTTAGTTACTTTGGAAAAAAAAATATTTTTTTAGTTACTTTGGGAAAAAAAATAATTTTTTAGTTACTTTGGAAAAAAAAATATTTTTTTAGTTACTTTGGAAAAAAAAATATTTTTTTAGTTACTTTGGAAAAAAAAATATTTTTTTAGTTTCTTTGGAAAAAAAATATTTTTTTAGTTACTTTGGAAAAAAAAATATTTTTTTAGTTTCTTTGGAAAAAAAATATTTTTTTTAGTTACTTTGGAAAAAAAAAAAAATTTTTAGTTTCTTTGGAAAAAAAAATATTTTTTTAGTTACTTTGGAAAAAAAAATATTTTTTTAGTTACTTTGGAAAAAAAAATATTTTTTTAGTTACTTTGGAAAAAAAATATTTTTTTAGTTACTTTGGAAAAAAAAATATTTTTTTAGTTACTTTGGAAAAAAAAATATTTTTTTAGTTACTTTGGAAAAAAAAATATTTTTTTAGTTACTTTGGAAAAAAAAAAATATTTTAGTTTCTTTGGAAAAAAAAATATTTTTTTAGTTACTTTGGAAAAAAAAATATTTTTTTAGTTACTTTGGAAAAAAAAATATTTTTTTAGTTACTTTGGAAAAAAAATATTTTTTTAGTTACTTTGGGAAAAAAAATATTTTTTTAGTTACTTTGGAAAAAAAAATATTTTTTTAGTTTCTTTGGAAAAAAAAATATTTTTTTAGTTACTTTGGAAAAAAAAATATTTTTTTAGTTACTTTGGAAAAAAAAATATTTTTTTAGTTACTTTGGGAAAAAAATATTTTTTTAGTTACTTTGGAAAAAAAAATATTTTTTTAGTTACTTTGGAAAAAAAAATATTTTTTTAGTTACTTTGGAAAAAAAAATATTTTTTTAGTTTCTTTGGAAAAAAAAATATTTTTTTAGTTACTTTGGAAAAAAAATATTTTTTTAGTTACTTTGGAAAAAAAAATATTTTTTTAGTTACTTTGGAAAAAAAAATATTTTTTTAGTTACTTTGGAAAAAAAAATATTTTTTTAGTTACTTTGGAAAAAAAAATATTTTTTTAGTTACTTTGGAAAAAAAAATATTTTTTTAGTTACTTTGGGAAAAAAAATATTTTTTTAGTTACTTTGGAAAAAAAAATATTTTTTTAGTTACTTTGGAAAAAAAAATATTTTTTTAGTTACTTTGGAAAAAAAATATTTTTTTAGTTACTTTGGAAAAAAAAATATTTTTTTAGTTACTTTGGAAAAAAAAATATTTTTTTAGTTACTTTGGAAAAAAAAATATTTTTTTAGTTACTTTGGAAAAAAAAAAAATATTTTAGTTTCTTTGGAAAAAAAAATATTTTTTTAGTTACTTTGGAAAAAAAAATATTTTTTTAGTTACTTTGGAAAAAAAAATATTTTTTTAGTTACTTTGGAAAAAAAATATTTTTTTAGTTACTTTGGGAAAAAAAATATTTTTTTAGTTACTTTGGAAAAAAAAATATTTTTTTAGTTTCTTTGGAAAAAAAAATATTTTTTTAGTTACTTTGGAAAAAAAAATATTTTTTTAGTTACTTTGGAAAAAAAAATATTTTTTTAGTTACTTTGGGAAAAAAAT